>NC_079207.1:30058506-30226006 GCF_026745355.1 Beta vulgaris subsp. vulgaris | reverse complement strand
TAGAGCTATGATCAGCCCTTGCAAAGAGCAAGAGATCATCAACAAACATGATATGAGTGAGGGGAATCCTCTTACATTTTGGGTGAAAGTTAAAATCAGGATTATCTTTCGATTCTCCCAGACATCTATTTAAATATTCCATGCTTAATGCAAAGAGAAAAAGGAGATAAAAGGTCTCCTTGTCTGAGACATTTCTTAGCTTGAAATGATTTAGAAGGCAAACCACTTAGCTTGTTGCACTGAATAAGAGACACTTATAACACAAGCCATGATCCACTCTACCCATTGGTTAGGAAAATCCTTGACTTCCTTTATTTTCATAGGGTCATTAAGAACCCCAACATTCCAAGCCACAAGCTTCATTATGATAAATAGGGATTTAGTCCCCTAATACCCCAAGTTTCCTTGAGTCATACCAAGTGTTATAATTAACCATCCTAGCAGCCTGGAAGGCAACTTGTTTTACTTTAGACTTCATAGTCAGAAATTTACGTAGGTTCTTCAATCTCTGCAATTTGTTGTATAGTGGTGCTAACAATTGTTATATCTATGACAGGATCTATAACCAAGGGAGGATCACCAACAGTTCTTCTTCTACTACATTGGAAGGAGCACCATCATCAGATATAATATTAGCCTCCACCTCTTGATCCTTGGCATCATTATCATCTTCTAGTTCCAAAGTTTCAACTGCGGCATCATTCTTTTTCCCCTTATTTGAGGGCCCTGTCACCTTAGGAACCCATTGCTGAGTAACCTTAACTGGAGCGTTCCTTCTAACATCACAATTATACTCAGCCATTTGACAGAATTTACAGAATGGTGGAAGCCAGTCATATACCACTTTTTGAGCAAATTTTATATCACCAAGGTCTTCAACTTGGGTTTCTTGCGGGATAGCCTACGTAACATCCATCTCAAAAAGAATTCGGGCACAAAGACACTCTTAAGACCTTAGTTGTACGCTCGTCTGCATAGATAGGTATTCCTAGCATACTACTAATTCTACTTAGAGAGTTATCACTCCAACAATTAATAGGTAGATTTGGTAATTTCACCCAAAACAACCTTAAGGACCTTCTTTATCAAAATCAAACATAGGAGTAAACTGTTTCACAATCATAGGTTTGTCATAGAATAAATAAAGACCAGAGTGCAGAACTAGATCCCTATCTTTTCTACACTTCATTTGAGTAACAAAATAACCTTCATCATGATTAAACAATGATGGTTCATTCATGAGACCTCGTTGAGCTTTAATATAGGCATATATGGCCATTATGGTAGGATTTTGACCCACTACATACATGATTATAGCATTTTTTCAAGTTTCATTCAGTTTCAAATTCGTTTATGTATAGTTTTGCAGTCAAAGATCCATCAATACTAGTAGGAGCAACAAACATTAACCCCATACCTTTATCAAAGATACGGTTTTCTCCAGTGAAACCTTGCCATTTCTTCTAAGCATCTTCTATATGCTTCGATCTTCCCTCTTTCTCCAACTCATGCAACTTCTTTGTTTGAATCGGCGTTTTCACTGTTCCATTGGCAGAAACTTCCTGAACTTCCAGAATTTGATCCTGGTCCCGACGAATCAGTTACCGGAGCCGCTGTCTTATTTTTTGGTCCCATATTACCGGAGGGGTGCACAATAACATTCACTCGTAATGTACGCCACTAGAGGGTTTTTAAAAATATCGTGAACATATACAATTGGGTTAATACATTTTTTTTATTAATTTAGAAGTAATTTATTTAAAATTGAAAGTTAGACTTGAATAAAAAATTTCTCTTTTAACTTGTAAAATGATCCATTTTAACTTAAAAGTGATCCATATTTTCTAAAATTAACTGAGTTGATTTGACAATGAATTGATTATTCATTATCAGAAAATGTTAGTATCAAGTTTGTTTACCCAAATTAGTAGTAGAGAATATATCATACAAAACTCATAGTAGTTTATGTATTAGAAATCAATTGAACGGATCAAAAGTTCTTATATAAATGAAGTGCTTGCAAAAATGAAGCTTCGTCAAGCAGTTCAGTTGCCTTCGTTGGCACTATAAGGATAGATAGAATTATGTGTCCACGTAATCACTATTTATAGTCTAATAGTTGACCAATATAATAGGGATTGCGGATGCAAACATCATAGTAGTAAATGATTTAAGAGAATTAAGTATTTTAGTTGCTAATATTTCATTTTCCAAAACATATCGGATTATTGCTATTATTAATAAATATACAAAATAGTGGTATTTACCAATAAGATCAATACATTTTCGTGCACAAGTTGGCGTAAATTCTGGTGAGAACCATGAGAACCACTCACTTTTCCTCATTTTACGAAGATTTTTCTCATTTAACAATGTTGTTGCTTATTTTATGTTTTGCTTATTTTATGCTTTTGCTCATTTAACATTTTTATGCTCATTTGACAATGTTTTTGCACATTTTACATTTTGCTCATTTTTAGGTTTTTGCTCATTTAACTTGTTTATGCTTATTTTACGTTTTTTTTTTCTCAATTTACGTTTTTTCTTATTTTACGTTTTTTTCTCATTTAATGTTTTCTAATCATTTTATGCTTTTGCTCATTTCATGACGTTTTTTTTTTCATTTATAGTTGTTCACGGTACTCACCAAAAGAGGGTTCTCATTAAAACCCAAACCTATATAAAAGCCAACGTGGAGCTATGATGACTCCTGCAAAATTAATTTTCTGCCCTTCACTCATCAAAAAAATACTTATTTTAAAATATTTAATTCCTTCCTAATCTATATTTATGTGTAAGATGTAACGTATGCATAAAGTCTTTCCGAAAAAAATATGCTTAAAAAGAGAAATTTTAATAACAATATTTTTTCTACCTAACTTCCTATTGCAATTACAATTTTAAAGAACATAGATTAAAAATCCTTACACATACCAAGAAAAATAAGATAGTCTCAACCTTTCATTTTTTTGGCTTTTATAATTTTTGTATGTGTCAATTACGATAATCCATCATTTCATTTATTTAAAAGTTCATAGTAGTCGTTTATTTCAGTTGGGATAATCCATCTCATCATTCTATGTTTATGTAGAAATATGTCATTATTATTAGATATATTATATTAAAATATGTTCGAAGCTCAAATATGTTCAAAGAAATATGCTTATGCCAACCAATTTCTCAATGTAATGTTACGCCATAAAATACGCATGTATTTAAAAGATTAGCACACATCATCCAATAATATCAACCTATAGTACATTCTGATACATGTTCGATTATCATATTTTAAAAAAAGTTGTGAAAGATCAAATGAAACTACAATAAAATAATATAAATGCCTGATTTTTAATGTCCATATTGATGTTAATATATCTTTACATTCCATGCATATGAGGCTAGTGTACACTTCATCCGTTTCAAAATAGTTGCACCATTTGCATTTTCACGTTTGCCAATATAGTTTTTTAAACGTTAATATATCTAATTGTGTATAAGTAAAAATTATAAAAAGTTAATATTTCAAATCCTCGTATTAAGACGAATTTAACAAGATCTCACTTGATTGTGTTTTTCGTATAGAATGCTGAGAGAAAGCTTGTTAAAGTTGACTGATGACTAGTGACTAAATGTCAAATAGTGCAACTATTTTGAAATACAGGAAATATATAGCGGAGGACACTTGTGACAACACTTCCTCTTTCATCCTACTAGCTTTTATCTCTATCTAAACTTGTGACTCCTCTCTATTGTCTCTTTATTGTTGTCGTTCTTCATCAATTTTGTTCGAACTTTTAGTCTTGTTTTTTTCCATATTCTTCATAAATTTATTCAAACTTTTAGTTTAATTTTTTTTTTTCAGATCTGCATTATCTTAACAAACATGTATTTTTTCATTTTTTTATTTTTTATTTTGATTTTGATTTTTTAATGTTTTATCATTTTATTATTTTTTAGAATTTCATTTTGTTATTGAAAAGTGCGTTCCTAACGCACTTTGTGACCTCCTTTTGGTTTATTTTAGTCCTCTTTATTCTCTTTTCTCCCCTTTTTTCTCCTCATTTCCCTTTCTACTTCTTCACTTGATCATTGATTGATCATAGTGACATTTTGCTAGATTTTCGATCTATTTTGATCGAATTTCTAGTACATATGCTTTCACCATGTTTTCTCGTGTTTTCATTGCAGGTATGACCCTTTTCGGGGCCGAGTATTGCGAGATATGGCTTAAGGGGGCGAGCTAGAGAACCGAGGGAGCTGGAGGTAAGCTTGGAGACACCCGCAAACAATGGTGCGCCCGCACATGCAAGTCGTGCGCCCGCACCTTCAGCAGTTTCAGAGACAATTCACAGTCCACATTGGTGCGCCCGCACCTGATTGTGGTGCGCCCGCACCTGATTGTGGTGCGCCCGCACCAATTGACGAAGAAATCCCAACTTGAGGCAGAAGGGTGAGGTGCGTCTGCACCCTCTATTGGTGCACCCGCACCCCTTGTTTCCGGAAAAAAAAATCGTGGCTTCATTAAAAATGATAGTTTTGTTTTAGAGAAGGTTTATGCTTTATTCTATGTTTTATTATTAGGGTTCATACTAAAGAGATAAACACTTGAGTTTTATTGAGATTTGAGATTTATTAATCATAGTTTGTGATTCCGATAAGTTTCAACGTACTTTTCATTCTATTTAGTTTGAAGTTTCAGTTTTTATTTCATTCTTTTCGTGGTTGTTCTTGTTCTTCCTTGTTATTAGTTCTTCATTCTCAGAGTCTCATAATTGTTATTTCTATTAGTTTAATTATCTCGTAATCATGTATAGCCTTAGATTAGTCATAGATTTTATGTTTAATTGGTTAGAATCCATGATTATTGAGTAGTTTCATATCTAGGGTTAGGGTGAAAAT
Organism: Beta vulgaris subsp. vulgaris; assembly: GCF_026745355.1. NCBI lineage: Eukaryota > Viridiplantae > Streptophyta > Magnoliopsida > Caryophyllales > Amaranthaceae > Beta > Beta vulgaris. Next base: position 30,221,107 of record NC_079207.1, on the reverse strand, counting down.
ATGGATTAGGGTTTTAAATGTTTTGTTGATGTGATTGTGATATTATAAAGAAGTTTATGCATTGATCTTGGTGTCTTGAGACCTTAGGATAGATATTGATCACATTTATGCTTGGGTATTTTGAATTCAAATGTTCTTAAGGTAGTGTTTGGGAACGTGTATTTCATTTCAATTTACGGAATTGAAATTAGGAATTCTAAATTATTCATTTCAAATTCAAATTCCTTGTTTGGCAAATACTGGAATGTCCAATTCCGAAATTTCAAATTCTAATAATTGTTTGGGAAACATCGGGAATTACAATTCTAGAATTTCAAATTCTAATAACGGTTTAGGAAACCCTAGGAACTACAATTCTAGAATTTCAAATTCTACTATCTGTTTGGGAAACAACGAAATTTCAATTCTGGAATTTCAAATTCTAAGAACTGTTTGGCACGCAAGTGGAATTTGAATTCCAAAAGTTTAACGTTTCAACTAGTTTAGTACAACTTTTAATAAGACAAAAAAAGAGAAAACCACCTAGCTATTCCAGGCACAATAAAATCTAATCCAACTTCTCATTTTCTGGAAGACGCTTGAGCATGTCAAACTCTTCCACTGTGCCGCCAAGGAGCCTCTTCACAGCCTTCAGAATTTGATGTCGAGTGATACCAAGAACATTAGAAACAACTTCATATACCTCAGATGAAGTGGGTTTTGGTGGATCTTTTGCTTTAAGGTAATCTTTGAATGATTCGACAAAGCTACTAACCACATCCGCCAGACGATCCCTTTTAAGTCTCTTGTTGGACTCTCCTGAAGGTGTCTCAGAAGTGCTACCCCCTTCATTCTCGGCCTCAATAGCCGATGCCAACTCCTCATGTTGCTCCGCACCATCACCCACCGCTCTATCCACAACCACTAGAGTGCATATATCATCCCAGTTGTCAATTTTCTAGTTTTGGTAAGCAGAGGCACTAGGATTGTCCTTTTTATAGAACAATAAAGATCAGTAAACACAAATGACAAAGATTCCTTGCTTCTTTTCTAGTTATGCCTATCCAATATCCATCACTTAAACCATGAGACTTAGACAATTAGGTTGCCAAAACCAGTATTACTGTAGTAGTCTGCAAAGCATATTTTATTTCACGTTACATATTCGTAACCACCTCCCATGTTGGCCTGGATATTCATAAAACATCATGAATGCTAATACTTTTTAACATGTTACGTACTCACCTTACATTTCAATCATTTAACCATTAACCAATACAGATATGATGAATACACAAAATCTAGCAAGGTTTTAACCATCCACTTGATTAAGATTGATTTTTTTCAGAGTGATTTTTCTAGATATAACACAAAATACTAATGTAATTTTTAGGGGGGGGGGGGACTGTACAAATGTGGAAGCTTTCATATGAGTAATAGATCTGTAAAATAACTCCTCCCGCTCAATTATTTGTTGGTATTTTAGAATAATGGAACTAAAATATAAATTCGAAAGAAATATTTAGAAGGAAGTAAATATTCAAGTTGAGCTATATACTATAAATATTTCATACTTTGGTTTATCCAGAATTGTATACCATAAATCAAATTGGCATAATTTCCTTTGTGCTATGTATATTTCCTTCAACTTCACCTGAAAAACTTTCAAAGAGATCATATTCTTCTGTCCTCCCAAAGCCTAATGTCTAAGGAGTACTACTACTACTACAAGTCTACAACTACCAACAACACTACGAGCATTAGAACTTGATTTCCAACATCAAAACTCAAAGACCAATCGAAGTTGGTCTTGCATTCAAACAAGAAAAATGGGTTCCTAGTTACAGATAAAAATAGAATACAAAGATGAATTTAGCGATAATTAGTCATACCTTACAATACTCCTGCCATGCCACAAGGTCTTCGGCTCAGATCTTAATCATCTTCCTTTCATCATCCCATATGAATTTAGTGTAAGTTCGGATTTCAGTGATTGTCGCATAATGTTTCTTCCAAACTCTAATCCTATTCTTGACATGATCTACTGTAACATGCAATTGCAAATCCAACCTTAGTTTGTGAACCACAACTTCATAAGCTTATGGCTTAAAATCTCCATCGCCTTTGTTCCCTCCACTAATTTGTTCAAGCAAAGTTAACGTGAGGATCATATCCATTTGGGGAGTCCAACTAACATAACTCCTTTTTTGTGTTGAGATCATGGGCTTTTTGCCTTGTTTATTCATTATGTATGTTGCCTAAAAACCTGAAAAAAGCGAACAATAGAATCATTTGATTAGCTTAAATAACAAGGGCGCATGCTTATGATTATGCTGAGGCCTGTATAGTAGAATTCAGGAAAGTGCATGACTTACCTTTGATTTTAACACGGGGCACAAAAACAACATAATATCATCACTAAACTTCATAGTAGATCTACGGCCTAGAACACTAGTTCATTTGCACATCATTTCAACAACAAACAACATCAACTGAGTAATATCAAACCCTAATTCTAAGTCCATTCTCTGCAACAATATGTACTTCAATTAATCCCTAATTATAGTACTATCATAAAAGTCAAATCAAACTAACATAAGAGAAAATCAATCGCTCACGCAAACAAGTAACATATATGCAAGAAACTCTAGATTTATCATTCAAATGCTTGAAAATATAACAAAATTTACCCACTAACAGAAAACACTATACATTCAATAACATTATACTTCAGTTATTCATTTCACTATATCAAAATCATTACAGTAGTCAGTGTAAAAATGTATCACGATTCAGGCGAATCCACAATTGCATGCTTACTTACCCCAAACAATCAAAATCATAGCAACAATAATTGCTCCTCAACATACACTACACTATGGTAGTATTCCTCCTAAACAACTTACATCTTTCTCTAACATCTAACCGACGAAAACAGAACACAAAAGATGATCAAATCCAATCTAAATCCAACTAAAAGTCAGTTTTTTATGAAATCATAAGTCTTCTTACAGTAAAGTTGAAAGCATCAAAGAAAACGCAAGAATGAGCAAGAAACCTCTACACCCAGAAACTCTAGAATAAACCTCTGCCCCAAACAATCAAAATCATGGGAAGCTACAAACTTTTTATTTTCTAATTTTTACTTTCTCATATTCTAAGGCACTCCACTATAGATGATAAATGTAAAACTGAAAATAAAAAAACAGATTCAGCATACATGCAGCAATATGTAAGCTTAGCACCTCAAGAAAAGAATTACAGAGAATCAAGCAGGTGCTTATTATATCACTCAGCAGAATTCGAGAAGCATATATTGTAAATTCAGAAGCATTTACAAGAAGCACAAGTCTTGAAGGTGAAACGACAGAGAATACAGACGAGAAAGCAGAAGCAGCACCACAAGAAATGTGAGGAAAATTAAAAGGATCACATAAAGCTCAATGACATGGCGAATTGGAATTTTTGACATTTGCATGAGGGGAATCTTATTAATATTACTGTTATTTTAATTTGCATCAACTAACAGTCCAGAAAATATATCCACTACATAAAGCTCATGAAACAGAAAAATACCAGTAACTTAACAATAAGTTCAGTCCTCAGTTACACATACCTATATACAATTTGAAAAGGAATAGTCAAGTAGCATAATGTGCTCTTTGCGGCCTTTGGTAATCCGTAAACAATTTTCTAGCAAGATAATCTCGAAATTCATTCCTCTCGTGTGAAGACCTTATAGCCGTAATATAATCTTCTTGTTGTGCTTCATCAATTCCTTCAGCATTCAATAGATCTTGGTCTACTTCTTGTAATAGACTTTCTTCCTCCAATTTTTCCTCTCTTGAAAAATTATGGAGGATGAAACAAGCATTTATGATCATAACTTGAGTCTTCTTCCCATAAAACTAAGATCTCTAATAATACTCCAACGCTCTTTCAATGACCCAAATGCTCTGTCAATGGTATTTCGAGCGGAAGAATGTCGAAAGTTAAAAAGTTCCTTATAATTTGTTGGAGTATTACCTCGCCACAAATTCAAATGGTAACGAGTACCTTATAAGGAGCTAAGAAACCTTCGCCATTAATATATCCCAAATCTACAAGGAAGTATCTATTTCTTTGTAATTTAAGTCCATTAGGCCTTCGAAGAGCATCACGAAGGACTCGAGGATCCGATGCCGATCCCTCCCAACCCGGTAAAACATAAGTAAAAATAAGGTTTGGATCACAAGTAGCTAAGACATTAGTGTTAGTATCTCCCTTTCTATCTCGATAGCGAGGTCGATCCTCAATAGGAACCGTCATTTTAATGTGGGTCCCATCAAGAGCTCCAACAACCCCCTAAAACCACTTCCACTTATCATCCCGTGAACAATTAGTGGTATGGCTAACTGGCTTGATATAATATTTATCTATCTTGAGTACAACTTAGAGTACTACGTGAAACTGACGACTAACCGTTTTTCAGAGCGAGCAAAAATTGATTGCATAGTCCTATTTTTTAAATCATGTGCAAGAATATGAAGGAACAATGCAACAATTTCTATTACTGTAACGTATCTAGTAGTCTTTAACCCTCCTCTAGATTGCAAAATACTACACAATTTGTCAAAACAACGTATGTCAAAACGCAATTGCTCTCGGAATATCCTATCATTCCTCAAATCCTCCATCCAAATAGTCCTCTTTTAGGCACGCTTACTTTCGTCCCAAGTTATCTCTCTTACTCTATATTTTTGACCATACCAAGCCCCTACTACTACCATAATGAAACCTACAACTGCCATGACCAACTCCGTATCCTCATTGTTATCCCTCACAGGTTTTCTCGACTCTTGAACATTTGATGAATCAGACATTTTCTACTTCCACACGGATATTCCGGATTCCTGACAATGTAAAATAAAATCAACTCAATTCTTCTAGTAAATCAAATGGAAACAAATACCTCCGACATCGTCTTTTAAACCTAAATCAGCTCACGAGTTTAGTCTAAGTACAATGTTGATAGACTAACAATCCATAATATTGAGTGGTACATAATTAACATAAAAGAGCAAGACTGTAAGTTTAGACATATTGTTAGAGAAGCTAACTTAATTTCGTTATCCGATTGAACAACCAAAACATATATTTTAAGGGTGATTCAATTTTTTTTTCTTTTTATCTTTTTTCATAGTAGATTATCAATTTGTAACAAGATACCATCCATATGATAGTAACTTTTAACATAAAAAATATGACAATTGACTTATTTTATGTCAAATTAAGGGACTAAATAACAATAGACTACCAACACTTAGACCTCAAATATTTAAACTAAAGACATAATGTGACACACCATTTCCAAATCAAGGGTTTATCTTTGTAAAAGGATGAAATTAAATACTCGTAATCTAATTTTTCAGCTTAAATCTACCCCCCACACACAATAAGGAAACATAGAGAAAGAAAGAAAATAAAATCATAGAATTAACACACAACAAAACATTGTGCTGGCAAACAAAGCTTGAAAAATTATTGTGCTTGAAATAAGAGGGAAGAATCCTCTGTGAAAAATCTAAAGGCTCCAGCACAACAAAACTATTGTTAGCTCTTCCCCAACTGATAAGATAATCTGTTGCTGGTCCACTCATCATTTAATATTGTTTGTCTCGGACGAACACCTAAACAAATACAAGAGGGGGGGGGGGTGAATTGTAGTTGGAGTGATTTTCAAACTTTTTGTGGAAATAAAAGAATGATTGAATAAGAAAGAAATAATTGCATGAAATAAGAAAGAACTAGGAACACGAGATTTTTACAAGGAAAACTTCCTAGGCCCAATAGGAAGAAAAACCTTGACCACGAGTGATTTTCACTCAATTCTCTTTAATAACTTTAGGCCAAAAGACTCTCTTTTGTACAACCTAAACTCGGACCAACTCTGTTCCTCTAGGAACTGGTTCCTTGTCAGCCTGTTCCCCCTGAACAGTTGACTTCTCCCTTGACTTCACTCGAAGTCTTTTCTCTTTCTCTCTTCTCTTCTCTTCTCCTTTTCTCTCAAAATGATTACAGACTTAGATTCACTCAACCCAATCTATAATACATTAATTTCTAAGAAGAAGAAAACCGAATGTACTTTCACTAAGAATATTACATAAAATTCTGAAAGTATATCTAAAAAAAAGATCGTTACAAAAGTCTATTTGTAGGGACCTATTTTCTCGAGTTCTTCTCCACGATCTTCTCCAAGATCTTCTCCATGATCTTCTCCATGATCACACGTAGCTTCAGCCACTTCTCCATAATATGTCCGTTGTATTTTTACCGTTGGCAGTTGGTTAGTTGGGATTCCATAATCTCAGCCACTTCTCCACGTTCACACGCCTTATAAATAGATTGGTTGTTGTGTTTCCTAAATTGTTGGAACTACGTACCTCAACGATCTATTTTGGAGCGCTTGCTTAGGTTAGTTTTTGGCGGCTCATTGTTTGTTGGAAAACATAAAATGCTGCACACAAACTAACTAAACAAAATATTATGGAATCTTAATATATCAAATTTGTTACATCCATAATATTATCAGATTGTCACAAATAAGGTTTAACAACTTAATCTTGATTAAACTCCTAATCAATTCTTCATAAGTTATTTAACATGTTATTCGTGAAGTCTAAAAATAAATAAACTAATTAAAACTAAAAGAATAAATCTAACAAACTAAAATAATCAAAACGAGAAAAATAAATCTAAAACACATGAAATTAATTCTAACATAATAAACTAAAAAACAGACTAATAAACTAAAATCAAATAAACTTTAATTATATGTCATTATCAAAAGAGTGAAATAACAATATTCCTCCTTTTTTATTATGACAAGTAATTAAATTTTTTTTTAATGTTTTTATGTTTTGAAATAAAATCTAAAGAATAAGACTAAAACAAAATAAAATACACAAACTATACACAAACTAACTTAAGTAAAACTCTACTAAGACTGGGAACAGGATCAGACTTGACTAGGAACAGGGATGAGAAAAACATGCATAGGAACTAAGATAAAAATTTTTTAGACACTATATCTCTTCCCCTTTTGTCATTATCAAAACCAAGAATTGTACCTGCAGCACTAGAGAGTCAACAGTGTAGGCAACAAGCAAGTTGCTCAAACATACATCTCATAATATTAGCCATCCAAACACACAAACAAAATAGGCATGCAAAAAGCAACATTATAGACAACAGATATTACGCAATATGCAGAGTAAGGCAAAAGAAAGTGAAGAAATTAAAGAGAAATTGAAAGTACTTCATGTGTCTCAGAAGGAGACAAGAAGAGAAATCCAAAAGATTGTTTAATAATTGCAGCCACAAAAAAATAACTTGTTCAACTTTTCCAAAGTTAAGAGAAGTTAGGGTTTGGATCTTTTGAAGAGAGAGGAAACCACATAATCTATCTTGGAGAGCACACCATCCACCTTGTTCCTGATCCCAGTATCAGCATTCTTGACGGCAATCAGTTGTTGTTGCTGCTGAGAGTCCAGAACATTGACAGTAGCTTCAATGGCATTGAACCTGGTGTGTAGAAGGGTCAAGGAGTCCTGAATTTCCCGGAGTAGCTTGTTAACCCCAATTGTAGACAGTAACGGAAAATCCACAACAGTAGAAGAAACTGGATCAGAATCTAGTTGAATAAACACTGTGTCACCTTGATCCTGCTCCTTCAGGGACTTGGACCCAGCCAACCTTTGGCTCTTCCTTACAGACCCACTTGGAACCCCCTCTTCATCCAACTTCCTCTTGCTACCCACTTCAACCTTTACCGGAGTTTCTTCTTTCTCAAAATCTATCTTTCCATTTACCAACCTCAAACTAAGCCTGGTCAGAGTTTCTTTTGTAAGATAATTTTTTGGCTCAAGAGAAAAAGAGGGACTGGTAGGCAGTTTAACTTTACATTGTTTGAAAACAGAGGAAAGAAGATTTCCATAACCCACTTTAGTGTTATGGGTAATGAAGTGAGAGAGATGTGAAATTATCAAAGAGGGAAGGTTGATTTTTATGTTTTCGGCAAGGCAGTACATAATGGAAAGATCCATTAGACTTGCCTGGGTTCTTTTTGAGGAACGGGGTAAAATGAAACGCCAAACCAATTGGAATAACAGCTTATGAAATGGAGACAATTCTTTTTGATCTAAAGATAAAGCAAGAGAATTGCCATTAAAGAAAGCAAGAATTTGAGCATTAGAAACTCCATTTATGTTTAGCTTAGACCTACCCTTAATGTAGTCCTTGTAACCCTCATTAGGAACATCAAACCATTCCCCCAGTTTCTTCTCAGTTATTGTGACCACAGACCCATTTACTATTGACACACAAACACCCTTAGTTATGGTAAACCTAGAACAAAATGCTTTCATTTCTTTTTCATAAAGAGCCTCATCCACGCTCATTCCACTTAGACTTTTTGCTCCATGCAACATCGACACAAAAGCCCACAAGAAATTGTGAAGATTTTGTTTTCTTACATCGCTTTGTAGGTACTGTAATCTCTTGTTCTTGATCGCTGTCAACCTCGTTTTCACCATCTTCCTTTTTCAGAGAGAGAGAAATAGGAGCAGAGGATGCCGATTTCGACCCGGTAGAATCTGCTTCATTCTTGGATGATTCTTGAGCATTGATTTCATCATGGGATGGTGTTTTCTCTCTTGGGAAATTTTCATGATCACCGGAATTTTGGGTTTTGGAAGACATGGTGAAAGTGTTTTGGTGTGAGGTTGAAAATGAGAAAGGAGAGAGAGAGAGAAATGAGTTGATGTGAGAGGGAAATTATGAGGGGTCAGTGATGTGATGGGTTGGGGTTATACAGTAATTATGATTCCGTGTGAAATAGAAATGGAGAGTTATGTTTAATGAAACGGTTTATGGGATTTTGGAAGGCATTTAATGAAGTTTCTTCATTTAACTTAGATTAATTGAATGCGTAATAGTGGCTATAATTCAGGTTAATGTTTTTAATTTTGGACGAAAAGGTGTGAAAAAAAAGAGAAACAAGGAAATTTGGAGGAAAATTAGGAAAATAGAAAATCAAAAATTTAGTCTTGCATATGATAAAATAGTGTCCATAATATACAAACTACATACGTACCAAATATGTGGGAGGACACTAAGGGTAATATTCAAAGACATATGTGAATCCTTATACTTGACCCTAGGTGTATGACATTTAATTCATGAAGGTTTCAGGACATACTTAGTAAGAAATAATTGGGGGGAATCAACATCATGTGCACATTTAAACAATTTTAATCATTCCTAGTTCCAAGCGTATCTTTTCAAACCTGTCCCTAGATAGAGGTTTAGTCAATATGTCAGCTATTTGATTTTCAGTTAGACAAAAATCAACTTTGACTAATCCCTTCTCTACTTTGTCTTTTAGGAAATGATGTCTAATGTGAATATGCTTGATCCTAGAGTGATGAACTGGATCCTTGGAAATGCAAATAGCACTAGTGTTATCACAGAATATAGGAATACACTTAAATTTTATGCCAAAGTCACGTACCTGTTGCTTGATCCATAATACCTGAGAGCAGCATGCAGCAGCTGCCACGTATTCAGCTTCTGCTGTGGAAAGAGCAACAGTGTTCTGTTTCTTTGAGCTCCAAGAAACCAAGCTTGATCCTAGGAACTGGATAATACCCGATGTGCTTTTGCGATTCACCAAGTCTCCAGCATAGTCAGCATCGGAATAGCTTACTAGATCAAAGATGTCACTTCGAGGATAGAACAAACAAAGATCATCACTTCCTTTCAAATATCTAAGAATCCTTTTGACTGCTGTCAAATGGGATTCCATAGGATTTGATTGGAATCTAGCACATAAACCAACACTAAAGGATATATCAGGCCTACTAGCAGTTAGATAAAGTAAGGAACCAATCATACCTCTATATAGTTTCTGATGTACGAACTTACCACTTTGATCCTCATCTAACCTTGTACCTGTTCCTATAGGAGTGTGGTTTGATTTTGCTTGATCTAGTCCATATTTTTTAAATAAATCCTTTACGTATTTTTGTTGATGGATCATTATTCCTTTTTCAGTTTGCTTGATTTGCAAACCGAGAAAGAAGTTTATCCACTAGTAGAATAAATGCTATTTGTTGTGGATAAAAAGTGTCCTACTGCTGCAATTTTGGGCGCGCAGCAATTAAGGGCGCAGCAATATGTATTAATTATATTGCTGCGGTTTTAAACCTCAGCAATATCTCAACATATTTCTGCGATTTCTAGCACAAAACCGCAGCAATATTATCATTTTTTATCTGATTTATAAAGCATATTGCTACGGTTTCTAGTAAAAACCGCAGCAATATGCTATATTTAATAATAAAAAATGAACATATTGCTGCGGTTTCTTGGGAAAACCGCAGCAATAGATACTGTACAGTTAATTTTTTTATAATTTTTTTTTTTTGCATTTTGCCATCAAATTTGAAAGACAAAAAATTAAAAAGAAAATAAAACACTATTGATTAATAGTGATGACAAAAAATTATTATACAAAATTTAAAAACACAAAAAATACAATATAAAAAATTATAATACCAAAAAAACTACAAATATGAAATGACCTATGAATATCATTAAAATAAAAAAATAAAAAAAACTAATTATATAAATGATATAAAATAAAATGAAAAAACTAAAAAAATAATTATTACAACTCACCTACTAATTACAAAAAAATAATAAAACAAAAAATTAAGAAACTGACCTAAAAAAAATCCTAAAACACAAATCTAAAAAAAAGGAAAAAAAAAAAAAAAATCCTACAACAATCACCAGATCTGATGAAACGAAAAAAAGAAGAACAGCTCTAATGAAACGAAAAAAAATGTCGACATTAAAAAACAAAAAAAAAAAAAAGAAACGGGAAAAAACAGAACAACTATGAGGAAACCAACGTCGACATTCACCATCGACAATCACAGCCACCATTTCGAACGACCGGCCGATGAAGGAGAGTTAAATAAACGACTCAAAACCAACGAAATCACCAGCCACCGTCGACATTCACCGTCGACGTTCACCGACGAACCTTCGCGGCGCCAAAGAACCTTTGCGCGACCCTTGTCTCTCTCTCCTTCGATCTACTTCTCTTCTTGCGGGTTGTTGAAGGCGATGAAGGCGGCAAACGAATATGATGTTGAGACGAACGAATATGACGTTGCGACGAACGAAGGTCGAATGTGGCGGCGACCGGAGACCGGCGAAGAAGCTACGCGAGAGGATGAGAGGGTTAGAGGAAGAGAGAAGGAGAGAAAGAGTGAAAGGTGCGTGAAATTGATGAGAGGAGAGAGAGAGAGGAAGTGAGCGTGAAATTGATGAGAGGAGGAGCGTGAAAATGATGAGAGGAGGAGAGAGAGAAAGGAAGAAAAGAAGTGAGCCTTATATATTAAACCCTAAATGAGGAGCCTTTTTTGCCAACTAATATTGCTGCGGTTTCCATGTAGGACCGCAGCAATATATTAAAAAAATATTTTTTTATATATTGTTGCGGTCCTACGTGGAAACCGTAGCAATATTAGTTGTTCTGGGCCCCACATTTTTTTCAAAATGTATCCGTTGAACAATATTGCTGCGGTTTTAGGCGGGAACCGCAACAATATTGTCAATTATTATTTTTTTATTTCTTTTTGCGTGTTATGTTGTTGCGTATAGGTAAAACCGCAACAATATCACCGCAGCAAATAGCATTTATTCTACTAGTGAACTCTCCCATCATGCTCATTTCAAATTCACTACGCATTAACTCAACAAATTCTTTACAAAGAGATTCGTTAGTTGCACCAAAAATTATATCATCCACATAAATCTGAACCACTAGGATGTCTGTTCCTTTGGATCGAAGGAACAGGGTCCTATCAACTTTTCCTCGTATAAAGTTATTAGAAAGTAAGAATTTTGAAAGTCTTTCATACCATGATCTAGGAGCTTGCTTAAGCCCATAAAGGCTTTATCTAACTTATAAACATGATTCGGAAGATCCGGGTTTTCAAAACCAGGAGGTTGTTCCACATAGATGTCTTTAATCAAATATCCATTTAAAAAGGCACATTTGACATCCATTTGGTACAACCTAAAACCCATGAATGCTGCAAAGGCAATCAAAATTCTTATTGCTTCTATTCTAGCTACAGGAGCAAAGGTTTCATCAAAGTCAATACCTTCTTGCTGATTGTACCCTTTGGCTACGAGTCTGGCTTTGTTTCTTATGACTGTTCCATGTTCGTCTAGCTTGTTCCTGAAGACCCATTTTAGTCCAATCACCTTTTGGTTTTTGGGCTTGGTCTCAAGATGCCAGACCTTGTTCCTCTGGAACTCATTCAGTTCCTCTTGCATGGCGTTTATCCAGTCAGACTCCAGTAGGGCATCATTGTGATCTCGTGGTTTTGCATAGACAAAAAGGCATGGAAAGCACATAAATTTTTCAGTTGGGATCTCATTTGAGTTCCCTTTTCAATATCACTTATATTAAATCCAATGGATGGGATTTCAGTGTTTCCAAGGTCTTGGTTCGAATCTCCTTGTCTCTGCTCCTCCAGCTTGAGGAGCTTCATTCGTCTTGTCAACTGGATGATTTTCTGGTGCCTGTTCCTCCTGTATAACAGGATCAGGAACAACTATCTCTTCTTCAGGAATATGCTTTTTGTCGGTTCCTGCAGGTGTTAGTTCCTCATCAATGTTTACTGACTCCTCAATACGAGTCAGTCCTATTTCAAAGTCATTTTCATGACTTAGTCCTGTAGAGAGTTAGTTTCATCAAAAAAACATGGACACTTTCCTCAACACACATTGTTCGTTTGTTGTAAACTCTATATGCCTTACTCTTAAAGCATATCCAATAAAAACAGCCTCATCGCTTCTAGCATCAAACTTTCCTAAATTTCTTTACCATTGTTATGTACAAAGCATTTACAGCCAAAGATTCTAAAGTACGAGATATTGGGTTTTCTTCCTTTGAGAAGCTCATAAGGGGTCTTCAAGACAATAGGTCTTAGCATGACTCTATTGATTATGTAGCATGCCGTATTTACTGCTTCAGCCCAGAAATTTTTCGGAAGATTGCTTGCTATGATCAGTCTTCTTGCCATGTCCTCCAAAGTGCGATTCTTCCGTTCTACCACGCCATTTTTTTGTGGAGTTCTAGGAGCTGAGAAGTTATGATCAAGACCTTCATTTCTGCAAAACTCATCAAATTTGGAGTTTTCAAACTCCTTACCATGATCAAAACGCAATTTTAAAACCACTTATTCTTTGAGTTCTTTTAGCAAAGTTAACAAATTCATCAAATGTCTCATCTTTGCTATGGAGAAAAATAACCCAAGTGTATCTTGAAAAATCATCAACTATTACAAGCACATATCTCTTACCAGATCGACTTTGGATTCGAACAGGGCCACATAAGTCCATATGAATCAATTCAAGGGGACTTTGTGTACTTACCATTTTCTTTGATTTGAACGAGGATCTAACTTGTTTACCTTTTGCACATGGTCCACAAACTTCATGGTTTGAGACTTTGATAGTTGGTAATCCAACACCAAGTCCTTACCACTTAGCTTCTGGAGTAATGCCATACTTGCGTGACCACATCTTTTATGCCAAAGAAGTGGTTCATTTCGACGACACTTAAACACGTTAGATTGTTCCTAGGAACAAGGTTGAGATCAACAACGTAGGTGTTCCCTTTCCTTGTTCCTTCTAGAATTTTGGTACCTGTTCCTGCATTACTTACTACCAACATTCATCAGTAAAATTTACACTGTTCCCTTTGTCGCAAAATTGAGAAATACTAAGCAGATTATGTTTTAAACCCTCGACCAAAAATACATTGTCTATGGAATGTGACTTAGACTTTCCTACCTTCCTATTGCAACAATGTTACCGGTAAGATTGTCTCCGAAGGTCACATTCCTCCATCATAGGCTGAAAGCGAGAGAAATTTCTTTATCTCCTGTCATGTGTTTAGAACAACCGCTATCGAGGTACCACAGGTTGTTCCCCCTCACTTTAGCCTGTATCAAAGCAATCAGTCAGTGGTAGGAACCCGTTTGACTTGGGTTCCTCTGTCGGGCTAGTATTTCTCTTAACTTTCCAAACTTGTTTAACTAAGTGGGTGTTCATTTCAATATGTTCTTCTCGGGACAAACAGTCAGACACTAAGTGTCCACTGTTCCCACAGTAAGAGCATATTCGGCTGCTTGGAAGATCAACATATTTTTTCATTTTGTTTTTCTTCTTGTGATTGAAACCTAACCCACTTCTTCCTTCATTTTATATTTTTGTATCCAGCATACTGGATCAGGAAGGTCGTTCTTGAAGTTCCATTTTCTCTTTAAGTACCAGATATTTACTTAAAACTTTTCATGTTTGAATTTTAACTTTTCGAACTCGGATCTGGTATTTATAGAGGAAATGGTTCCTTCAGGAACGAATAGTTTCAATTCAGCCATTTCCATATTCAAGAAATAATTTTCATTTTTAGCATTTTCAAAAGCTTCTCGAATACGTCGGTTTTCATCAAAGACTTCAAAGAATCTTTCCTCAATGTTTGCATTCACTGTTTTAAACCAATTTGAATGTCCTTTGGTGACTTCTAAGGCTTTTTCTAAATTTTCTTCTCTAACACAAATGGCCTTGTAGTCATCCAAAGTTTCCAAAAGTAGTTTTATTAATTGATTCTTTGAAAGTTCTTTTAACTCTTCTTCAATAACATTTATGCGTACCTTGTTGTTTGGCAAGTCTTCTTCTCTCTGTTTTTTCCATGAGACATAAATGAGCTGTCTCCTCTTCTGGTTGTTCCTGCTCCTCGTCTGAATCGATTCTCCCCAGGCAGCAACCATGGCCCTTCTCATATCAACTTTTGAGAAAGGTTTTTGCTGTTCCTTTCCCTTCTCCTTGTATTTCCCTTTGCTCTTTTCATTTTCCCAGAGAGGGCATTCCTTTATAAAGTGATCCGGACTTCCACACTTGTGACAGCTTAACTTTCCTGGCTTTTTCAAGTTCTTCCCTTTGTAGTTTTTGTTGAAGAACTTTTTGAATCTTTTCACGATCAGGCTGCCTCTTCATCATCAGTTTCTGAATCCTCCAAATCATCGGACTTGAGAGCCAAGCCTTAGGCCTATTAGAGTCAACTTCATGAGTTCCTAGATGGATTTCTGAGTCAACAAGGAACCGGAAAGTTGCTCGATATTGAATGTGGTGAAATCTTTTGTTTCAAGCAGGGCAATGACCTTTGCCATCCATTTTTCATCCTGAGGAAGACTTCGTAGAACTTTTCGTACTTGTTCCTCCGGAGTGATGATCTTTCCTAGAGATTCAAGTTCATTAATGATGTTGGAGAACTTGTGAGCATCTCTTGAACAGACTCCTTAGGCTTCATTTGAAATAGCTCATATTTGTGCATGAGCATGTCAATCTTTGATCTCTTGACTTGTTTGTTCCTTTGTGAGTAACTTGAAGAAGTTCCCACATTTGCTTGGCTGATTTGCATCCCATGATTGGATTGTGTTCATGGGGACCAAGACCACATTGGAGAATCTTCTTAGCCAAGTTATATCTCCATCTTGTCGAAGTCATCTTTATCATATTTGGAGAGAGGCTTGGGGATTTTTTCACCTTTTTCATTTTTCTCTGTGACTTCGAAGTCACCAATCTCTATTACTCTCCAAACTTGATAATTTTCGGCCTTGATAAAATTTCCATACGATTCTTCCAGTATGGATAATACTTGCCATTAAACATGGGTGGACGCTGAGTTGAGTAACCTTCTTCCAATCTTTCTCCTGATGTGTTCATCGTTTCCAGGAACTAGCTCCTCATGTTAATGATTTTGGAGGAACTAGGCTCTGATACCAATTGTTAGTCTTGGACGAACACTTAACAACTACAAGGGGGGGGGGTGAATTGTAGTTTGAGAGATTTTCAAACTTTTTGAGGAAATAAAAGAATGATTGAATAAGAAAGAAATAGTTGCATGAAATAAGAAAGAACTAGGAACACGAGATTTTTACAAGGAAAACTTCTAGGCCCAATAGGAAGAAAAACCTTGACCACGAGGGATTTTGATTCAATTCTCTTTAATAACTTTAGGCCAAAAGACTCTCTTTTGTACAACCTAAACTCGGACCAACTCTGTTCCTCTAGGAACTGGTTCCTTGTCAGACTGTTCCCCCTGAACAGTTGACTTCTCCCTTGACTTCACTCGAAGTCTTTTCTCTTTCTCTCTTCTCTTTCTCTTTCTCCTTTTCTCTCAAAATGATTACAGACTTAGATTCACTCAACCCAATCTATAATACATTAATTTCTAAGAAGAAGAAAACCGAATGTACTTTCACTAAGAATATTACATAAAATTCTGAAAGTATATCTAAAAAAAGATCGTTACAAAAGTCTATTTGAAGGGACCTATTTTCTCGAGTTCTTCTCCACGATCTTCTCCAAGATCTTCTCCATGATCTTCTCCATGATCACACGTAGCTTCAGCCACTTCTCCATAATATGTCCGTTGTATTTTTACCCTTGGCAGTTGGTTAGTTGGGCTTCCATAATCTCAGCCACTTCTCCACGTTCACACGCCTTATAAATAGACTGGTAGTTGTGGTTCCTAAATTGTAGGAACTACCTCAACGATCTATTTTCGAGTGCTTGCTTAGGTTAGTTTTTGGCGGCTCCTTGTTTGTAGGAAAACATAAAATGCTGCACACAAACTAACTAAACAAAATATTATGGAATCTTAATATATCAAATTTGTTACATCCATAATATTAACAGATTGTCACAAATAAGGTTTAATAACTTAATCTTGATTAAACTCCTAATCAATTCTTCATAACTTATTTAACATGTTATTCGTGAAGTCTAAAAATGAATAAACTAATTAAAACTAAAAGAATAAATCTAACAAAATAAAATAATTAAAACGAGAAAAATAAATCTAAAACACATGAAATTAATTCTAACATAATAAACTAAAAACCAGACTAATAAACTAAAATCAAATAAACTTTAATTATATGTCATTATCAAAAGATTGAAATAACAATATAATATGTTTTCATCACAAAGGGTTCTACCACATTAACACTACAACTATTCCAATCATATTTTCATGTGAACTAAAGGAATGAACATGGTGTGGTCTGTGAACTAAAGGAATGAACATCGTATGGTCTGTGACCTAAGAATATTTCAAATCATATTTGTTTTTATAAAATATCTCATAAGCTATACTGTAAAATTCATCAATCACAGTTACACAATCAATAACAAATACTCAATCAACAAATACACAATCAACAACAAATACACAAACTAAAGTAAGCGTCATTCAACAAAAATCCAGAGTAAATTCTTACAATCAACAACAGATACACAATCAAATAACACAAATCCAGAGTCGAAAAACAACGAATCAGAAAATGCGAGAGTGCAAAAACTACCTTGGAAGCGTTTCTTCGAAGAATACTTTATCATATGCGAAGAAAGGGAGAGAGAGTGAACTTCATGGTGGTGATATTAGGGCAGATGCGAAGAGAGAGAGAGAACAAGGAGGAGAAAGAAAGAAGAAAACTAGCGTTTCGTCGACGAGGAAGTTGTATTGTTGAATTGGAAATGATGTGGGTTGGGGTGGAATTTCGAAATTAAAGTTATTGGGCTATATGGGAATTGGCTGGAATTTGGGCATATTCTAATTCCCTAATTCTGAAATTCTAAATGAAATGAAGGTTCCCCAACATAGCATAAATTGAATTTTTGAACTATTTTATCATCCCCAAGAATCAACTTAAACTAGGCCAAGATATTGCGTAGAAATTAAGGGGATCCTTTATTAGGGGTTTTTTGAATTGTTCGAATCTCTTAATCAATTGACTAAAGACCATTCGAGAGAGGATTTAGTTGATTGATTAAGTGATTATTCTTGAGTACCATTCGAGAGAGTACCCGAGTATTTTAGAGGAAATCTAAACCTTGCATAATTGTCTCTGTTACTTCACAATCGCATTAACATTCATTGTCCATTCTTATTCATACTAGTAACCTTAACTCTAGTGTCTTCCTATTCGATATTTAAACTCGCATTATTTGCTAGTTCTTGTTATTAGCTAGTCATAGTTGTTACCAAATATTTTCAACCCTAAATACCCTTCAATTAGGTAGTCTAGACTTGATAGACTTTAACTAGTCCTTTTTTCCCTGTGGATCGACACTTGACTTGCCTTTGCTACGTTCTTAGTAATTGCTTGTTAGGATTTATAAATATTGTTTGGAAAGTAATTTTTGGTGTCTTAACGACACACTAAAAACCTCTTATCAAAATGGCGCCGTTGCCAGGGAAATTGTGTTATTAATTGAAGTTTTTTTTAGGTTAGTTTGCTTAGTTGATTTTTCTTTTATTTTCTTTTTCATTGTGGTTGTTATTTGTTGATCCTCTACTTAGCTTTGCTGTGTTACATGAGAAGAAGAGCTCACGATTTACCCACTTTGCCGTTAGATCCTGAAATTGACCGTACATTGCGAACAAGCTTCGGAAAATTTGGAAAAATTGTCTTTGGGTTCTGAGCCATCTTCATAAGTCTCAAGTACAATAAGTGAAGTTGAAGCAGAAATGGGTGAAGCAAATCCACAAATCTTTAAGGATTTCGGAAATTCGGGTTCCTATGTTCTTCAATGTGGTATTTGACTGCCCACCACCACTACAAATTTTAGCATTCATCCTTAGTATACTCGGATGGTGAAAGTAGAGCAATTTTATGGGGGGTCGGATGAGGATTCTCTCGACCATCTTGACAGGTTTTTTGAGATCTGTGCTATGATAACAACAAATGATGTCTCCCCTGACTATATCAAGATGCATTTGTTTCTATCTTCTCTTACCGGAAAGGCAAAATCATGGCCGAAGAGCTTGCCTGCTAATTCCCTCACTACATGGGAAGAAGTCACAATGTCCTTTTTGAAGTAATACTTCCCGGAGTGGAAGACGGCGGACATATGGAGGAAGATCTCCTCATTTGAGCAAGAGAGCGATGAGACGCTTACGGAAGCTTGGGAGCGGTTAAAAGAGATGATTAGTTCGTCTCCCCACCATGAATTCAATCAAAACCTCCTCATGCGGTTTTTCTATGATGGCCTTGATCCTATGTCACATGCCAACCTTAATGCTGGAGCGAGAGGTCAACTTTCTGAGATCCCACAAGCACAACTTTAATCCACTATAGAGGAAGTGATCAAGAACTATTCATGGGGTGGAAGATGAAGAGGTGCTTAACCCATAAAGAGCGGGAAGTTTCAATTAGACCCCATGGATCAAATTCAAGCCAAGATGGACCAACTTGACTATAAAATCTCAATGATCCATCTCGTCTCATCTAATCCTTCACAAGTAAATTCTTTTTCTTGTGATATTTGTGGTGGTACAAACCATGATACTTCTTGTTGTTGAGATACCCATTTGGAGCATGTGGCGGCGATAAATTCTAGAAGAGATGGATATCAAGGGAACCAAGGGTATATAAGCGAACAAGGGGGTTGGAGACAATCTCAACAAAACTACACCCAAGCCCTCAACCAACCTAAACATGGATGGAATCAACCTTAACAAGGGTACAACCAAGCTCAGAACCAAGGGTATGCGCAAGGGTATAACCAAAATTATAAGCAAGGTGATTCATCCTCACAAGGTTCCAACACTTACCAAGCTCCACATCAGAGGGCCAATACCCAAAAACCTCCCTCTAATCCAAATTCCGAACCTATACCATCCCCCGATCCAACCTCTCTCGAAATTCTCCAGCAACTGTAATCCATGAACCAAATTCTCCAAAACCATGAGCAAAGATTTCAAAAGCTACAAGCCCATAACAAAATGTATGAAACCCAAATCGCCCAAGTAGCCGAGATGAATCTCTCAACTTCTACAAATCAACTTCCGAGCCAACCCATCCCTAACCCCAACCTCCATCAAGCCAAAGCCATCCATTTGAGGCCGGGAATAAGTTACGAGGGTCCTAAGATGCCTAATGGGGAGTTAGAGAAGGAAGAAGAAGTTGAAGTTGTTGAGAAGGAGGATGAAGTTGAGGAAACTGAGAAACACGAATTTGTGGAAAAAGATGAGCCACAAGTCCAAGTTGGTGATATAACTCCGTTGCCATAACCTCCACCAACCAATACATATGTGCCTTCGGTTCCTTATCCTCAAAGGTTGGTAGAGAGAAAGCTGAATGACAAGTTCACTAAATTCCTCAACGTGATGAAGATCTTGCAAATCAATATCCCCTTACTTGAGGCTATGTCTCAAATGCCGGCTTATGCTAAATTCTTGAAGCAGATTCCGTCCAACAAACGCAAACTTGAAGATGAGCTTATTGCCCTACCCTACCAAGTGAATGCTCTTGTGCAACGAACCATGCCCAAGAATAAAAGGGACCCCGAGAGTTTCACCTTGCCAGTGAAGATACGTGATTTAGAGCCTAAGGGTGCACTAGCCGACTTAGGAGCAAGTGTCAATTTTATGCCTCTATCTATTGCTAAGCACCATAAATTTATTCTTCATCCTATGCGAAAAACTATTCAATTAGCGGACTGCATTGTGAGTCTCCTATGGTGAGTTGGGGGATATACAGATTCAAGTTGGGCATGTGTTTGTGCCATGCAATTTTGTAGTAATGGATATGGAAGAAGATCCGAAGACTCCTCTTATTATTGGAAAAAGAAGCTCTAAAGACACTGGGTGCCGTGATAGACTGCAAAAGCGATACAATCACGGTTGAGGTAGCAAATGAGCGGGTTGTATTTGAGCTATCTAAGATTTTATAGAGACTTGTGATTGAGAGAATCTTCCGAGTCAGTTTAGTGGAGGATGAGATAGAGGATGCCGCGAGTGTGGTTCACACAGTGGATGAGTTGTATGCTACTCTTACCGAAGCCCCTAGCTTGGACATGGAAGAGGTGAACGAATTCTCCATGCTTCTTGACACTACCATTGCGGAAACACAAAATGAATCGTTTGAGATTCTAGCTACATCCAATGACAAAGAGGAGTGTTCTAAGCCTCCTCCAAAGGTAGAGTTTAAACTCCTTCCCTCCTCTCTCAAATATGTTTTTCTTGATAATGCATGTACTCACAACAAGAATCCGCTTTTTTAGCGTCTACATTTAGCGTCCGACGATACAAGCGGACGGTCAATTTAAAATTAGCGTCCGATTAAAGACAGATGCAAATTAGCGTCCGCTTTCAGAGATTTAGCGTCTGTTCTTTTAAACGGACGCTAATTAGCGTCCGTTTAGTTAAAATATCGCCCGTTGGACGGACGCTAAATAAGAGGTATAAATAAAAAAAATACCTCCAGTCGACCAAATTATCAACCCTAACCCACGCCTCTCTCTTCCTCACTCTCATCTCACGTTTCTCTCTCTTCCTCACTCTCATCTCACATTTTGGTGCTCTCTCTTTCTTGTAGATCTCACGAAATCAGGTATTTCTACTCAGATTTAACTAATAAATTTTTTTAGTTTTGATTGTTGATTATGTAGTTTATTTTCTCGATTTTCTTTGTCTTTTTAATTTCGTTTTGCGTTTTCTTGATTTTGGTTTTTCGGTTTTTCCTAGATCTGAATTTCCTAAGATTTTTTAATTTTTGTTGTTTTTCGATTTTTCTTTATTTTTTTGAGTTTTTGGTTTTATGAGATTTTGATTTTGTGTGTTTCTATTTTCGATTTGGTTATTCAATTTTTCAATTTCGCGATTTTGGATTTTTTCTCTTTGGTTTTTCGTTTTTCATCTTTTGATTTTTCTGAGATTTTGAGTTGTTTCTTGTAGTTTAATGAATGTTGTTTCCAGGTCTGGTTTTTGGGCATGATTTTTCGTTTTTTGTGGTCATGAATTTTCGTCTTTTTGGAAATCAGTTTTTCGTTTTTTTTAACATGTCTTCTGCTTTGATAGATATCACTGCTAGTAGTTTGAGATTAAATTAAATTAGTATAGAAGTATATAAGAGTTACTTCAGTATATACATGAACTTATGAAGCATATAAAATGTGAATGGACTAGACAAAAACAATAAGAAAAGGTAAACAAATCTGATGCAACAACGAGGAGGACTACAAGCATGATTTTCTTGCTCTCCATTTTCTTTCTGAATTTGTTCACAGTCAAATTCACTTCTCAGTAGAATATATATGTAAAGCAGCTAACAGATATTGATGAATTGGTGGATTTCCCCTGTCTCTTTTATTGTTTGTATTTATACCAAGTGATTCCGAATTATCAATTAATTTACTAGATCAATCTCTCAACTCTCTGTGTTGTTTATTAAACTTTTGCCGATCCTAATATGTCAAGAATTCTTGCTTGATCCTGATTGGATAATGCTTCCACAGAAAATACCGATAATTAGTTAGATTCGATCCATGATGTTGATCAATTAATATAATAGAGTAGTTAAGTACTATGCTTAGATTTGGCCTTCAAGGGGACCGTGGTAAAAAAAATGGTGTTTCTAAGGAGAAGGTTAATTGAAAAACAAGCAAGAAATGAGGCCTGCATAGAACTGTAGAAGGGTGTTGTGCATGAAAAGTCGAAGTCTGAGAGCGTCTTTTGTAACTTTTATTCTAAGTGTAGGAGGAGTGCGAGGTTGCTTACTTGCTTTATATATCATATATGCTATAGATAGATAGTCTCTTTAATTTGTGTGATGTACTGATGTTAACTCGGCGAACTCATTCTTGCTTCCTCGTCGATTTGGATGAGTGAGCAGCGCACTAGGTAGGTGGTTGGGTGAGAGTGATGAAGATGTTTGATGTTTGCAGCAGTGTTTCTACCTATAATATTGTTTTAGGAAGTGATATTCATATGGGAGATTATTGGGTTTATGGAGATGGGCTTGATCGTGGGGTTGATAGCACAATGAGCATATCACACAACTTTTGTACTATGCGTACATAACCGGGTATGCAACCGTATAAACCTATCATTGCCTAAAGCAAACTCGCGATGGGCTATGCCTATGCCAATTGCTACACAACACTGTAGTTCATGGCACACGAACATGCAGTCTTGTGATATTTCATATTTGGAAACACATGTTTGCTGACTTGGATTGGTAAACTATTTGTAGTTTTGTACTCTAATATATTTGTGGTCCTCTTCCCTACTACTATACATCGATGTACAAGGCGCATGTGACAGGGATCCCTATAGCACGACCTCTATTTTTTACTTTTACTGCAGATGTTAAGACTTACAGTATTAACTCACAGTTCCTCATTGGTGAACGAGTAATGGTGTCAACTGTTCTGAAACCGAATGCAGTGTCTGTTGACGCATATATCCCAAAAGGAAACTGGTTTGATCTATTTGATTACTCTCGTTCAGTATACGCTGCTAGAGGAAGACATGTTAAACTCAGTATATGTTATCATTCTTGATGAAGGTTTGTTTTGCTATGTTATCTATCCATAACATAAAAGTGTTGCCAATAAATGATATTAGACTTCATGGTCATATGTCATCTCTAAATAGACCTTGTGATTTTTGTTGTTTGACATTTCTGCTTGATGTTTATCTTATAAGCAGGAACATGGATGGATGAAAGACTACAATCCGTATTTGGCTCTTATTGGCATCTTGGTAAACCAACACTTCTTCTCAAACAAAATTTTCTTGGCATATTCTTTACTTGCTTTCATTCTTCATTGTTTTTGATTTTGCTCAAATTTATTTGTTGTTGCTCAAATTTATTGTTGATTATCATAAATTAGGGTATACTTAACAATTACTACTCTAGGGTAAAATATTCAATATTGTGCTATTCTTGACCAATTCATATGAAATTATAATTAATGTACTAATTGCTACACAAATGCATATTAGCTAGAGTTATTCTAGGTACAAGACTTCTAGTCAGTGTGTTTAATTAGTAGAATAGAGATGATAATTTTACTTCCTATGTATATCAATTCTTTGACTGATATCTGCTGCAACATTTCCAGTTGGACTAGGAGGGATACCGCCTCTAATAATGTCAGAGGTAAGTGTATCACTTGAGAAATACCGCTCCATCTAGTTGCACGGAAATGGAAATGGAAATGGCAATGCGGGTAAACAAACCCAAAATTTGAGAGAGTGCAAGCTTTGCTTGAAAAATTTTCCAATATTGTTTGGAGACGTGCAACTAACAGAAGAAATGATTCACAAGGAGAAAGAAGAGAAGAATTTCAGCAAAGGAAGCTTAGTTGAAGTGAGCAGTGACGAGGATGGTTTTGAGGGTGCTTGGTTCACTGCAACTGTTCTTGAGGTGATTGGGAAGGACAAATTCCTTATTGAGTACAGGATCTAAAAACAGAAGATGACAAAGAGTGTGTAAGAGAAGAGGCTGATGCCCTGCATTTCTAAAGTCCTTGGTGACTCAAAATATTTAGTTTTGTTCCAGATTGTTGTTGTGGAGTTTAAATTATGTACATGTAATTATATGAGATTTGTATTAGATTTTGTTCTAAGTATACTAGAACTTAGTTCTATAATTATTTTTTCACTTGTATCTACATTTATTATCAATAATAATTGAATTGATTAATTTGTTTGCCTTAATAAAAGAAGCATGGTATTTGCATCATTTCATATCTTATTACATTTAAAATCAATTAATTAAAAGAAAAAACCTATCTGTGGAAATGGTTGCTAATTAGCGACTGCCAAAGCCATCAGCGACCGCCTAGGCGGTCGCTAATTAGCGTCTGGCTGGGCGGTCGCTAATTAGCGACTCCCGGGGATGCAGTTGCTAAATTCGAAATATCGGACGCTAAATATTTAGCGTCCGCTTTGCAGACGCTATTTACAGAATTAGCGACCAAGGTTTTTGCATCCGCCATTTAGCGTCCGTCAGCGGACGCTAATATATTTAGCGTCCGATTTTTGCGGACGCTAAAGGCTGACATTCTTGTTGTGACTTATCATGTTATTGTCAATTAGAGTATTGATGACGTCTTTATATCAAAATTAATTGAAATACTACAAAAATATAAAGATGTCATTGCTTATTCAATTTCATGCCCTTAAGGGGATAAGCCTTTCTCTTGCTATGCATCGTATCCATCTCATCGATAGTAATGCCTCCACCACCGAGCATCAGAGAAGGTTCAATCCCAACCTGAAAGAGGTTGTGAAAAAGGAGATCATGAAACTGCTTGACGCGGGAATCATCTACACTATCTCAGAAAGCAAGTGGGTGATCCCGATTGACGTAGTTCAAAAAAAGGTAGGCATGACTATAGTTGAGAATGAGAAAGGAGAAACAATCTCCACTAGAACTGTCATTCGGTGGAGAGTCTGTATTGATTACAGGAAGTTGAACAAATCCACCCCCAAGGACCATTTCCCCTTTCCCTTCATTGACCAACTATTAGAGAGGCTTGCTCGTCATTCACAAATTTGCTTTCTCGATGGTTATTCCGGATTCTTTCAAATCCCCATTCATCCGGATGACCAAGAGAAAACCACCTTTACTTGTCCGTATGGGACATTCGCATATCGAAGGATGCCCTTTGGTTTCTCTAATGTCCCATCCACTTTTAAAAGGTGTATGACAGCAATCTTCTCTGACATGCTAGAGGATTATATTGAGGTGTTCATGGACAATTTTAGCGTGTGTTGTTCGTCTTTTGACACATGTCTGGTTAATCTTGAATGTGTGTTTTGAAGAGGTGTCAAAAGACGAACCTCGTCCTAAATTGGGAGAAGTGTCACTTTATGGTCGAAGAAGGCATTGTCCTTGGGCATAAAGTGTTCAAGAAGGGCATTGAAGTGGATTCGGCAAAGGTTTCGATTATTATGAAGCTTCTGTCACCGAACTCGGTGACGGGAGTTCGTGTTTTCCTTGGACATGCGGGTTTTTACCGGCTTTTCATCAAGGATTTTTTTTCAAATAGCTAAACCATTGATGAATCTACTCCAAAAAGATGTAGATTTTGAGTTTGATGAATCTTGTATTAAGGCTTTTGAAACTCTAAAAAAAGCCCTTATTTCTACCGCCATTGTGCAAGCTCTAGATTGGAGCTTGCCTTTTGAATTAATGTGCGATGCTAATGACTTTGCAGTGGGTGTTGTTCTTGGGCAACAAAAGGAAGGAAGGATACATGTGATAGCTTATGCCAGTAGGACTTTGGATGATGCTCAAAGCAATTATGCAACTACGGAGAAGGAAATGTGGGCTGTAGTCTTTGCATTTGAAGAGTTCCGATCTTACTTGACCTGTAATAAGGATGTTGTGTATACGGACCATTCTACGGACCGTTATTTGATGAGTAAGAAAGATGCCAAGCCTTGACTCATTAAGTGGGTGTTGTTTCTTCAAGAGTTCGATTTTGAGATGAAAGAGAAGAAGGGGACGAAAAATGTGGTAGCTGACCATCTTTCTCGCCTCCCTCTTGATGAGAAGCTCTTGGATCTAAATGAGATCCTTATTGAATAATATTTGATAGAAGAAGTGCTCTTCCCCATTCTGAACAATGAGATTCCATGGTTCGCGGACTATGCAAATTATTTGGCTTGTGGAACTGAGCCTCACGGTTTTAATTCCCAACAAAGAAAACGGTTTTTCAAAGAAGTTTTGAGGTTCTACTGGGATGACCCACTCTTTTTTAAGAAGTATGCGGATGTAGTGTTTTGGAGGTGTGTGCCCAATCATGAGATGACCTCGATTTTGAACCATTGTCATACCTTGTAATGTGGAGGGCACGGTGGAGCAAGATAAACTATTGCTAAGGTGCTTCAACGTGGTATGTTTTGGCCATAATTGTAAAAGGATGCTCGGGAGTTTGTTTTGGGTTGCGGTATATGTCATAGGAGTGATGGCATCACAAAAAGACATGAGATGCCTCAACAAAACATTTTCGAGGTTGAGCCATTTGATATTTGGGGAGTCGACTTAATGGGTCCATTTGTTCCTTCATTCGGCAATGTGTACATTCTTGTTGCGGTGGACTACGTGAAAAAATGGGTTGAAGCCATTGCCTCCGCCACCAATGACCACAAGGTTGTGACCAAGCTCCCGAACAAGATCATATTCCCTCGGTTTAGAGTGCCCAGAGTATTGATAAATAATGGCGGTTCACACTTCGCCAAGAAACAACTAGAAGCACTTTTGAAGAAATACGGGGTAAATCATAAAGTCAGTTTTCCTTATCACCCCCAAACCGAAGGCGAAGTTGAAGTCTCGAATCGATAAGTAAAGAACGTCCTTGAGAGAGTAGTCAATAAGACAAGGAAGGATTGGTCTTTAAAGCTTGATGATGCTCTTTGGGCTCTTCGCATAGCTTTCAAGACACCTATAGGCACTACTCCCTATCGCCTTGTGTTTGGAAAAGAATGCCATTGCCGGTTGAACTATAGTACAAAGCTAGGTGGGCAATTAAAGAGCTCAACATGGATCTTCACTTGGCGGGAGACGCTCGAAAGGAAAGGTTAGTAGAGCTTGAGGAACTTCGATTTGACGCTTATGAGAGTTCATGATTGTACAAAGAGCAAATAAAGAAATGGCATGATCACCGAATTCCACAAAGAGAATTTCGGATTGGGGACAAACTCTTGTTGTTCAACTCAAGACTAAAACTCTTCCCCGGAAAGTGAAAGTTCAAGTGGTCGGGGCCTTTCTTAGTGTTGAATACTACCCCCTATGGAGCTCATGCGATTTCGGGGGAGAACGGTCCATTTTGGCTGAATGGTCAGAGATTGAAGCTTTATCATGATAATCACGCCATTGGTTCCATTGGTTTTTTGATCCTTCGCTCACCCGAGCGCATCTCGTGAAGGACGTATCCTTCTTAGTCCAGCTAATGACTTAAAACAAGCGCTACACGGGAGGTGCATTGGTTGTGAGTTAGTTTTTTGATTTATCCTTCTTTTCTTCCCTTTCTTTTATTTATTTTATTTTTCTTTTGGTTGTGAGTTAGTTTTTTGATTTATCAGCTAGCCATGAGAGCTACCTTGGGAGATATGATTCTTATAAACAGTTGAGTTAAAAGGAGTGAGTCGATAAAAAAGGGTTGAGGAAAGCAGACGAGCTTGGTGCGCCCACACTGTTCTAAAATTTTTCGAAAATTTAGAACGGTGCGCCTGCACCAACTTTAAATTTATTTTTTGTGAAAAACATAATAGGTGGGTGCGCCCGCACCATCTCTTAACAAAGTTTTTTCGGAAAAATAGAAGAGTCTGGTGCGCCCGCACCTCGTCAATGTGCGCCTGTACCTCGTCAATGTGCGCCTGCACCTCGTCAAGGTGCGCTCGCACCAAACTTATTTAAAAAAATTTTGCCCGTTTGGTGCACGCGCACATCGTCAAGGTGCGCCCACACCAGTTTCAAACAAAATTTTTGAAAAAAACAGAAGAGTCTGGTGCGCCCGCACCTCGTCAAGGTGCGCCCGCACCAAACTTCTTCAGAACTTTTTTGGCCGTTTGGTGCGCCCGCACCAAACCCGGCTGGGCGAAAACAACGATTTTCTTTCTTTTTGTTTCGGCCTCAGTCCTCACTCTTCTTATAATTTCGAATATTCGTCTCACTTTTTACAACACTCAAGAGCACAAAATTTGTGGATTTAGCAATATTTGGATTTCTAGGGTTTTACATTTGGGGATTTTCATCTCCATGTTGGTAGATCTTCTTATAATCCTTGTTTTTCATCTATAATCTTGTTATTTGGACTTCTAGTGTGTTTTCCTTTTGATTGCATGCTTGTTTTTCCTCTAATTTTTAATTATTCATGAAGTTTGCTTGATTTTGTGCTTGATATTGTGATGAACTAGTGGGATTTCATGTTCTTTGTGCGAATTTCATACTCTTTTGAATTTTTGTGAAGTACATAGCATGATTTGCTAAGTGCTATTGAAAATCTTCGCACAACTTGTCGTTGCTTTGGTGAATTTGTGTTGAAAGGCACCTTGTGAGTAGTGAAAATTTTGGAGTAGCTCTAGTTCTTGCCTGTTAGAAACTTTGTTGCTATTGCTTTTGGGATTGTTAGCTGGTAGATTTTAGGATTAGTTTTTCTTTTCTTTTCATTTGATTTTCTTTTTTGTGTGTTTTTGTGTGTAGGGAGTTAGTTTTGTTTTGCGCTATTGAAACGGACCACCACTTATTCTTCCCCGTTTGAAAACAAAACCTTTTTTTTACCACCATCGAATGAAACAGTGGCGAGGGATCACCCTCTCGGTCTAAGAGAGCTAAAACAGGGTCCTCCTCACAAGGACCCTCTTCTAGCCTTAATCCCCCACCTATTTATCCTGTGAAGTTTCCCAATGCGGCTCACAAACAAATCTTCACACAAATTTTCGAGTGCACACTTCGTCCCACGAAGTTCTATGACTACATTACCTACTTTAATCTTAACATCGAATCGATGATAAGGGAGATGGCAGATAATCTAGGGCTGTCGAACAATCTCACGGTCCGTGAGCCTACTTATGATTAGCTTACTCTTGAATTCTTGAGTACGTTGAACATAAGCCGGGATGCAGACACGGGTGTTCTAACTACCTAATGTCGTCTTTTCAACCAACTTAAAACACTCTAATTTGATGAATTTTGTGAAGCCTTTGGGATGGATTCCAGTACCCCGTGTGATGCCCCTTTAGGCACCATTTGGTAGGGGTACAAAGAATAGGAATGGTGGGCCATGATCACCAATGGCACCACTTTGTTTCGGACAAACTCGTCCAAAGCATCGGAGATTATCCATATCGCTCTCTGTTACTTCCATAGGATATTATTTATAGAATCTTTCCTAAACACGAAGTCGGGCAGTTGAGGAAGGAACATCTTTTGGTTCTTTGGTTAGCCATCGATGGGGCCCATCTTGGAGCCCAAATTAATTTTGTCGCCCTCGTCCTTAATCGACTGCAAGAGATTCGAGGGGGGGGGGTACTACGGTATTTGGGGAGATCGTTTGTGGTGGAATGATCACCCGTATAACGTCTTACCTCGGGTTGGACGAGAACCTGGCTCGCTTGGAAGCTAACATTCCTTCTTTTGGATAGTACAACCTATTGGATGGTGCATTCCTGCAGCAGATGAAATTTCTGCGGCATTACAAAAGCCAAACTGCATTTGGGTTGTAGGGGGAAACCATATTGTTACATGAACAACGAGTTCATCTGGAACCCCCCGCTAACTATGAAAATCGTTGGCGAGGTCCCCCTTCCCGTATCGCCCCTTAGGACGTCCCTGATAGGACCTTCATTCAGTCCACCCTTATAGAGGGCATACCACGGGCTCCGAGAGTTCTGACGTCCGACCACCGCATTCCTGAGAGTGAGGTGGCCGAACCTTCGTCCTCTCATTCTTTCATATGGGTTCCGTCATGGCGCCTATCGCCCACATGCAGGCCTCTCATGAGGCCAATCACCGTTCGGTTTGCGCTACCCTTGCCAGTATCCGCATCGACCTTGACCATGTGTCTAGGGTGGCTTGGCGCACTCACCTCGCCAATGTCCATTCCGGACAAGAGACCCCTTTCCCTAACCATCCCCACTACCCTCCTACATTTTACCCTCGTGAAGGGCCATTTGAGGAGCATCCTTTCTGCCATTACCCCCACTACCCGTCTTACTTCCCTGATGGGTGTTCAGGTGGGTATTTCCCTCCTAACCCCCCCTCTCGATAGGGATGATGGCGGGTATTAGGGGCTATTCATGAACCCCCCACCCTCTCCCTCCTACATTCGACCCTCGTGATGGGCCTTGCATGTATGTTTATGTCTTTGGGAGTTTGGGGTCATCGGTGGTTAGTGATTTAGGGGTTCTATTGATTTTCGGTGTAATTCGGTGATTGATCGTATCTGTTGATCTTGTCTTCCCCCATCCCTGTTTTCTTCTCTTTCACTTGTACAGTGTGTGTTTGGTAGTTTGTTTTGGTAGTTTTGCCTTGCTTTGCATAAAAAACTTTTTCAAAAAAATAAAAGAACATTTTCCTCATTTATTCTTTTTCATTTCTTTTTTGTTTTTATTTTCCAGCATTTAGGATAGCTTGGTTGCTTGCGTGATTTGTGGCTAAAAGTGTTCATAACTTGATTGGAAGACCTTCCCTACATCAGACTTGATGGTTTTGGAAGCCGTGTTGTGACTTTAAGCGACTCTTGAGAACGGTATTTTTTTGGTAGAGTATTTTTGAAATTAGGCGAGTTGGATGAATGGATTGCCTTGCCCCTTGTGTGACGAATCCCGAAGCAGTGCCAAGAACCTCGTAAGACTCATTCACAACCCTCATCATTGATCGCCTAACTTGTGACTTGCAGTTTAGCTCCCCAAGATTGCATAAGACCGAGCCTTTAGAAGAATGATTTAGGGCCTTTCTTTTTGCTAGAAGTAGGAGCTCGAAAGCCAAAAGCTTGTATACCGGCATAATTATCCGCTTCTCAACCCATCTGAGTCTTTCTATCCTATTTTTGCTTAACCCTCATAATAAGTCATGGCCAAACTTTCCCTAAAGTGGAGTTGAGTTGAGTTGTTTTGACATTGAGTCTTAGTTGAAAAGTGAATTGATATGCAAGTATGATTGCAAAAGCTAAAGAAAATTACGAGAGAAAAGGCAAAAGATATAAAACAAGAAAGCTCTTTGTGTTTCATTTGGATTTCCATTAAAAGAAAAGAAATAAAGAGCAATTTGATGAGAAAAATTTACCTCAAAAGGTGAAAAAACTCAAACTGAAAATCAAGGTTATGTGTGAGGACTTGAATTGAGATTGGTGTTAGGACTAGCTTGGGGGAATATTTTCCTCTAGTTTGTACTCCGCTTACCCTTTTTGCACCATATTCCTAAATTATAATCCACACCCCTAACCTAGCCCTGTTGCAACCTTAACAAAGTCCCTTTTGACTTTTAGATTGGACTTGGTCGATTTAGTAGTGGTGGGGGAGATTTTGTGCAAGTCATAATGAGAGTCACTCTTTTGCTTCCTAATCATCTTTCCTCTTGTGTTTGGTTAGCCTCCTAAATCTTGTTATGAACTCATTTAGCTTCCATGTCATGTTTCTAACTTTGCGTTTAGAGCATGTATTGGTTAGTTTGTTGCATGTTTTCTTTTTACTCCCTTTCTCTTCTTCTTTACTTCTTTCTCACTCCTGGTTTACTTGAGGACAAGCAAAACCCTAAGCTTGGGGGAGTTTGATAACTGCGCTCCTAATGCACTTTACGACCTCCTTTTGGTTTATTTTAGTCCTCTTTATTCTCTTTTCTCGTCATTTCCCTTTATACTTCTTCACTTGAGCATTGATTGATCATAGTGACATTTTGCTAGATTTTCGATCTATTTTGATCGAATTTCTAGTACATATGCTTTCACCATGTTTTCTCATGTTTTTATTGCAGGTATGACCTTTTTCGGAGCCGAGTATCGCGAGATATGGCTTAAGGGGGCGAGCTAGAGAACCGAGGGAGCTTGAGGTGCACTTGGAGACACCCGCACACAATGGTGCCCCCGCACATGCAAGTGGTGCGCGCGCACCATCAGCGGTTTCAGAGACAAATCACAGTCCACATTGGTGCGCCCGCACCAAGTATAAGATGTGCCCGCACCTGATTATGGTGTGCCCACACCAATTGACGAAGAAATCCCAACTTGAGGTAGAAGGGTGAGGTGCTCCCGCACCCCTTGTTTCCAGAAAGAAAAATCGTGGCTTCATTAAAAATGATAGTTTTGTTTTACAGAAGGATTTATGCTTTATTGTAGTTTTTCAGAGAGTAGTATTATTAGGGTTCATACTCGAGAGATAAACACTTGAGTTTTATTGAGGTTTAATGATCATAGTTTGTGATTTCGATAACATTCAAGGTACTTTTCATTCAATTTAATTTGAAGTTTCGGTTTTTATTTCATTCTTTTCATGGTTGTTCTTGTTCTTCTTTGTTATTAGTTCTTCATTCTTATAGTCTCATAATTGTTATTTCTATTAGTTTAATTATCTATTAATCATGTTTAGCTTTAGATTAGTCATAGATTTTATGTTTAATTGCTTAGAATCCATGATTATTGAGTAGTTTCATATCTAGGGTTAGGGTGAATGTATGGATTAGGGTTTTAAATGTTTTGTTGCTGTGAGTGTGATATTTTAAAGAAGTTTATGCATTAATCTTGGTGTTTTAAGACCTTAGGATAGATATTGATCACGTTTATGCTTTGGTATTTTGAATTCAAATATTCTTAAATCGAATTTTGAACTCTTTTATCGTCCCTAAGAATCAACTTAATTTCTAGGCCAAGATATTGGGTAGAAATTAAGGGGATCCTTTCTTGGGGGTTTTCCGAATTGATTGAATCTCTTAATCAATTGACTAAAGACCATCCGAGAGGGGATTTAGTTGATTCATTAAGTGATTATTCTTGAGTACCATTCGAGAGAGGACTCGAGTATTTTTAATGAAGCCACGATTTTTCTTTATATAAGTTGTTAGGTGAATAATGTTTAAATAAGAAAGTGGTAGTAATATGAATATCTTTATATATATATATACAAATAAAAGATTCAAAATGGGTATCATTAAAATATAACATAGGT
Source organism: Beta vulgaris subsp. vulgaris (assembly GCF_026745355.1). Lineage (NCBI taxonomy): Eukaryota > Viridiplantae > Streptophyta > Magnoliopsida > Caryophyllales > Amaranthaceae > Beta > Beta vulgaris. The sequence goes on along the minus strand of NC_079207.1, from coordinate 30,187,536 downwards.
ATGGTAAATAGTTACGAGAACTCAAGGAGAGTACTTCATATCATTCTTTCGTCAACATTGATGAATGCTTTTTGTCCGACTTATTTTTGTGTAACTAATCTTTCCCTTATATCTTTAGTTTTTAGTGTAACATTAACGGTAGTTGATAAGTATTTAGAAAATATTGGTAGGAAATTCACACTTTTTGTATGGTTCATACTTGAATCACATGCTATAATTTCAGGATACACTACTAAGCTAAAAGTTATATATAACTAGTGTGTATTCAGAATCTTCCCAGTACTAGGCATAGCAACAATACCCATCTCCGAGTGTTTAGTTGAAGTCTGGATTTATATAATTCTTGAAAAAGCGAGCTTCGTCACCATCTAAAAATTTATAGATATAGAGAAGAAGAACTATTGCTAGTTCCCCATTCCCGATATATATATATATATATATATATATATATATGTATATATATAATATATATATATATATATATGTATATATATATATATCCAAGGCTTCTTGGTGCAGAAGTTAACAAACTCCGATTAGGAAATAAAGGATCACTATTTTTAATGTTAAATTATGTTTAAAAAGTAGAGATTTCAACATATATATGTATAAATACATATAACTATATTATCATGAGAGCTCCCACAATAGATTTAAGAAAGTAAAAGTAAGTTTTCATTAGTATTATTGGTTATTGTGAAACAATTGCGTTCTTTTGCAATTACATTGTACAAACCTATGTGCATGGTTGTGCGCCTAGCGTATGCTCCATGCATCTAGCAAACAACTTTATTATCCTTTTCGCATTTTTTTCGAGATCGGATCTCCTATTAATACTTTAGTTTCTTCGAACGATTTTTGTACACGTCAATACACTTTAATACGCTTAAAGCATAACTTCATACCTCATACATACAGTTCATAACATTAGAATACACACACAATCAAACACTCAAACACACTCAAACACATCCATTCATTCAAATTTCATCATAATTCAAGCTTCATGATTGGTCTTCCTATAGTTCGTTATACAAGACCCAAGCGACAAAGGTATAATTCTTGAGGGTCAATTTTAATTTTTTTTACTTTTATACTAACAATAATCAATTAGTCATAATGTAGTTCTTAAAGGAATTTACGCTATTTGGTATATTCTTCTCTAACCTATTCTTTTTATTTCTTTTCTACACTGTATTTTTCATATTCATATGAATGATTGTATGATGTAATACCTTCATCACCTCACACCTTTACTCTTGTTAATTAAAGACCTAAATAGATATTTTAACGCTAATTCCAATAATATGAACAATTGGATAAGGTTCCTTGTAATTTGATCGCCTAAATAACATATCATAAAAAATTAGTCTTTTGCGTGTTTAACAAACCGACATATATTAATTTATACATTCCGTTAACATATGATTTGTTTATTTAGTTGCATAAACTCGAACATGAATCGCTACTATGTAGAGGCCAACAATGGGTGAATTTGATTATTGGTTTTATTCATACCCTCACCTTGAACTCAATCTTTGGTTCATTGACCATTCATGGAGCCATGATGTGGATATCTACATTGGATAGGTCCCTAGGTTATCTTACGGTTTCCTAATATCCAATGAGGTTAATAAGTTGTTCTACGATTTTCCAATATCTAATGAGGTAGTCAAATACGCGCTCACATCGCATAGGTGAATTAAAACACGCCTACAGTGCTCAACATATTCCAGCAAAGTTTATGTTAGTGGTGTGGCGGTGCCTCATTCTTGCTTAATATGTTTTATGTTTAGTTGACCAATGATGACTTTTCTGCACGAAAAAAATGTTATGAGATAACGACCTCTTTTAAGGAGGCTTGATGGTTAGAGGTGAGCGAAAGAAAGTAAAAGTACTAATGAGGAAGAAATAACGAAATGATTGACATCGTAAATTCCCATTATTCATCAAGAGCAAATAGATTTTATGACAAGCTGAAGGGTTCGTTGAATTTAGAAAACATTAAGTGTGTATGGTGAAAAGTAAAATTCCTCAAGGATATCAGGTACAAAATCTGAAAAATAATTTCTATTTAATGCGGGATATTTTTCTTCTCTTAATTTTATTGGTTAGAATAATATCACAATATATATTTTAAAATTAATATGCATAATCTTTTTTTGACACTTGTTGCAAATCTAACGTAATGTTTTCCTTATATTTTATAACCTCTGTATTTTCTTTACCCATTTAATATCTAACACAAGAATTAAGAGAGATTATTTAAGAAAATTGAGAGTACATCACATAGGAGTTTTTTTAGGGTCAGCAAGAGAGACATAGAGAAAATTTATACTAAACCTAGGTGTAGCATGCTCATGGTACATCCAATACTAGTTTTTGCTAAATGTTCATTTTGACTTCTCTAAATGAGCAAAATTCAAATAATTTCAAATCACTCGTGCTAATTTGATCGAAGGAGCAATCATTCTCAATAGACAAACTCTTCTACTCATTTAAGAAAATGAGCATACACTTTTGCCCAAATGAGCAAACTTTTTCGCTCATTTTCTCATATGAACATAATTGTTTGCTCATTTTAAAACTGGAGTATTAATTTCAAAATGTTGAACTAATTCCACTATTGATGAATTCTCAAACTTCAATATTTGTTCTTGCCATTGATAATGCCCAACTTTGTCAAATCAAATTTTGTAGTTCATCAATTTGATTTACCACGATGTGAGAGAAACCATGGAGGAGAGAAAAATTTGCAGGAGAGAAATAATGGAGAACAGAAAATTTTTGAGCTAAGAGAAACAATGGAGGTAGCAAAAATCTAAAACTAGTGTTAATTCTTAAATGATCTTTCTATATCGATAATTACTTTGACACTTAAAAAATCCTAAAACTCTAATGTTGATTCTCGAATTTGTAAATAATTCCTCCATTGTTGTAAATGGGAGCTCCAACATTTAATTTGGTCATTCATTAATTTCAATGAAGGTTGCAAATTGAAAGGAGCGAGAAAAACAATGTATGTAGGAGAAAAATTTAGAGGTGAGAAATAATGGAGGAGAGAGAAATTTGTAGGTAAGAGAAATAATGGAGGAGAGAGAAAAATTTGAAGTAAGAGAAACTGAGAAACAATAAAGAAATAGAAGAGTAATGAAGATGAGGAAAGAAGAAAGAGAATTGAGTGATTCGAATTGAGTAAAATTTTACTCATTTAGATATTTTATTATAAAAAAGCACTTGGGTGTACCTTGAGCATGATACACCTAGGTGTACCATGAATGGACTCGAGAGACATAATAGAATCAACAACAATAGTGGATGGATATATAAATATAAAAGTTATAATGCGAATAATATTTAAATATGAAAGTGGTAGTAATATGAATATCTTAATACCTATTGGCCTTAAGAACTAGAGTGTATAAAATTAAAGTGTATATGCATATATATATATATATATATATATATATATGTATATATATATATATATGTATGTATATATATATATATATGTATATATATATATATATATGTATATATATGTATATATATATATATATGTATATATATTCAATGGGCGCGAGCCCGGGTCGGGACGGGTCATGTTGTATGCTGGTCGGGTCGGGTCGGAATGAATAACTAGTGGGTCGGGTCAGGGGCTAAGCTGACCCGACCTGACCCTGACCCTATTTAAAAGGTTCTGTTAAATATTGTAATAGAGTAGAGTAGTTAAAAAATCTGAAAATCTATGTTCACGTTATTCCGCTTATTTTCCCCAGTTGTAAATGGCATGAAGATAAGTGGTCAAATTATGAATAAACAATCGAAAGTGAATGAAAATTGTTAGTGCAGGAATGGAGAGAAAAAGAAGATTCATGTGATGAAAATAATTTGTGAGATTCACTTAAAAAGAAAATAAATAGATCATTCTGGGACTTTTGTTAAACGAAGAAAGATGAAGGCATGTTTGGGCAATCTTAAATGAAATGAACAGCGGGAAGAGGAATATAGAGTGCAACTTAGTTTTTTTTCAATTGCAAAATCAGTATTGAGGAGAAAATGTATATTCTAACAGAGGGTGCTGCTCATGATGATTCATAAGCATGTAAGCCACATTCATGGAATTCAACTGATTTTGCCATAGAGATTGCATAGCCGCTAATAGGACATATTCGGATATACAAATTTAAGTCCAAATTTAACCAAGATCACCAATTTCCTCTCAATCAAAAAACTCTCAGATTTAAAAAGATAATCAGACAAAACTTGACACACCCAATAAGTTTCTGATAAAACCCAAATCACCAATTACCTAAATTGAAAAAACCCAGATAAATTTCACAAAACCCAGATCACCAAATGTGAAATTTTGGTGAATTCTACAACATCCTTTAACATCACCTCATTGCAAGTAAAAGGTATGTTAACAATGCAGATTCTACTCAGCCAACACTATCATGTTTCTCAGAGTTTTGGTTGATCCTGATGTCTTTCAAGTTTCAACCGACACCACATAAGATGATGCAATATAATCCAGGGTTAAACAAGGAATTAACATCCTTGCTAGCATATTTGCAGGTTGTTACACATCAGCCCAAGATTGATTTAACATTTTCATGTCACCAATTCTCCCTAAAACTGTATAATTTACTACATTTTACTTCTTTCATTTACAGATAAGTGATAAGTTAATAACTATACAACAAAGACCAAGAGAATACTAAAATGTAGATCGGAAAAAATCGAAGAGAATACTAAATACCTCGTGTTTTTGTCAGCTACCGTATCGCAATTCACAGGAAGAACACCTCGTTTTTTAAAGAAAGAAGAAGAGACGAGAGAGGAGAGAGCAGAAAGATAAATGAGGGTTTCTAAACAAAATTGCTAGACCCTGCCTAAAAATGCAAATGACCCTTTTTTGACCCGAGACCCGTTAATATCTTATTTGGGTCAGACCCTATATGACCCGACCCTATTTTAATTGGGTCGGATCATGACCCTATAATAAAAGGTCGGGTCAAGGGTCTTTTTTGGGGACCCGACCCGTTGAAGAGGTCTAATATATATATATATATATATATATATATATATATATATATATATATATATATATATATATATATATATGACTTTTTTTCAATAGGTTGAATTGTTTGACAAAAGCTTACACCTTAAAGTTGTTGAAGCAAATCAAAAACTAAAGCCAGGAGCTTGAAGTTGGTGTACTTACTTTGGAATTATGCTAGAAGCTCAAGTCAGAAGCTTCCTGGAGTCATGTAGGTAGCAGTAGTAGAGAAGAATTAGATTTGTATCATGTTAGTTCCGTATCAAATTATAAACGTTTCTTTTTGTGATTGTTTGTTTTTAATTTACAAAATTTTTCTTTTATCTATTTATAGTAATATGGTCTATCTAGTTTTTCTTCTTTCTCTATCTATATATATATGACTTTTATTCAATTGCTTGAATTGTTTGACAAAGGCTTACACCTTAAAGTTGTTGAAGCAAATCAAAAACTAAAGTCAGGAGCTTGAAGTTAGTGTACTTACTTTGGAATTATGCTAGAAGCTCAAGTCAGAAGCTTCCTCGGGTCATGTGGGTAGCATCAGTAGAGAAGAATTGGATTTGTACCATGTTAGTTCCGTATCAAATTATAAACGTTTCTTTTTGTGATTGTTTGTTTTAATTTACAAAATGTTTCTTTTAACTATTTATAGTAATATGGTCTATCTACTTTTTCGTCTTTCTCTATCTATAGTGGTCTTTTTTTTTTTTTTTTTTGAGAGGAGTGACACTTTGAGTTTAATTTTCTGAGTAACCTCATTTATTCATACTAATACCCTTATTTATTCATATCAATATCTCCAATTATATATAAAAGTAACCCCCATTTATCAATAGCAGTAACTTTACCATTCATACGAGTAACTCAATATGTTCACAAAAAAAACCAACATTTATCAATACGAGTAACTTTATTTAGTCATATGTGTCACCCCATTTCTTCATACGAGAAACTTCGCTTAATCATATGACAACCCTATTTAATAAAACAAGTAACTCGTATTGTTCACAAAAGTAACCTCTTAATCATATGACACCCCTATTTAATCATATGAGTAATCCCAATTATTCAGAAAAGTAACCTTATCTATTCATATGGGTAACCTCATTTGTTCACATGAATAACCTCATTTGATCATATGAAAACCCGATTTAGTCATACGAGTAATCTCAACTGTTCACTAAATAACCCCACTTTTTCTTTAAGTGACCTCACTAAATTATAAGACGACCCTATTTAATCATACTAGTAACCTCAATTGTTCACAAAAGTAACCTCATATTTTCATACGAGTAACCTAATTAGTTCAAATATTAACTTCATTAAACCATACGAGTAACCCCAAAGGTTGACAAAAGTAACCGCATTTATTCAAACAGATAACCCTATTTATTCATAAAAGTAAACTGATTAGTAACCTCATTTATTCACATGAGTAACCTCATTTTTTCACAAAAGTAACCTCGCTTTTTCATACCAGTAACCTTATTAGTTCACAATATAAACCTTATTTAATCATAGGATGACCCTATTTGATTAAGTCACCCCAACTGTTCACAAAAGTAACCCCAATTTATTATATGAGTAAACCCATTGTGATCATATGTGTAACCCAATTAATTCATACTAGTAATGTCATTTAATCTACGAGTAAGCTCATGGAATCTCATGAGTAACCCAATTAGTTCATACTAATAACCTCATTTATTTATACAAATAACTTCAATAAAATCATACGAGTAACCTCTCCTACATCTTGATTTTCCCAGTTTTGTGTTCGTTTAATAAATTCTTTTCTATCATTTTTATAGTTCTCTTGCTTCCATCTTTGTGTTTATTTTAAAATTTTAATTATTGTCACTACCTATCTTTGAATCAGAATTACTTTTACTTTTTACAAAAAATAATAATGTCCAACTATAATTATTATTAAGCTTCAAATTCATTTCTAATATTTATTTAATACGATAATTTTTAAATAAATTTTTTTTTGACGTCAAATCTATATTTCTCATCATTGTCCATTGTTGCAATTATATTATTTGAGGTGTATTGAGCATTTTGCCTACTCCTAATTAGTAGGTGTAATTGATGTACTAATGAGACCTCCCCGAACCTACATTCTTAGATCCGTCTCTGGTTTCAATGACAATTTTGCAGGGGTCTGAGCACGGGATTCTAGTGGATTACGGCAATAAATTATGTAGTTTTCTCCCTTGCTCATTTACTTATACTGGGAAAGGACAACTTTTGGTTTACCATTATTTAACAAGGTTAAATTCGTCATTTCCTAGCTTGAGTTCAATTCAGAATTTTCTGGATTCATTGAAATGCTTATTTATGCTTAATGATATTAAAATGTATCATAAACCTTTTCTTACCCTCTAAGATTATGGTTTTTCATCTTAATATTCCTAAAACAGCGCGTCTTGCATGTGGCCAGCTACACAGCGAAATTACTGGTGTGGCCGCGCACGCGAAATATTTTCAACTCGTCAACTCATATTCAAATGGTCATATCTCACTCAGTTTTCATCAGAATCGAGCTTTTAACCGAACGTTGTACAGCTATCGAGCCAAATTTTCAAATCCAACTTGAATCTTCCAAAAAAATAAGTGTGATGTGAGATATGACCTTTTTAAGTTGACCCTTATGCACAAACACTTATAAATAGATGGAGTGAATCTTATGACCAAATTGAGTTATTTGTATGGGTATGTGGTTAATTTCACCAATTAAGTTGAATGCGCTATTTACTTATACTGACCAACTGTTCCATACACATTTGGTGGTGTGATGAGTTTTTATAAAGGAAATTATTCTTTTCGAAATCACGGGATATTATTTTTGAAGATGCCAAAGGGGGAAAGAGAAAGGCAATAACAGTAAATAATTTTTTGCCTTGTTTCATGTTTTCACTTTTTAATTGAGAAAGGCAGTTGGAGTAAATTAATTTGTTTTTGCCTAAGTTTAAAATAACATGAAGGTCGAATAAAATTTAATTTAACTTGGTTAAGTTTGTTTTATGTGACTAATTCAATTACATATATTATATATTTTGTGACGTATGCCTTCTGTTGCCATCTCCAAAAAAGGGGAAATTGTTGACCCTAAGTTTTAAAGATGACTTAACCACAAAAGACATACTTGTATTATTTCATGTATGATGTTGCTAAGTTATTCATTAAAGAACAAAGAGAATACTTGATCGAAGATTAAAGAAATGAGAATTAATCAAGATCGAAGTCAAGATATTCATGCGATGAAGAATCAAGCTTGGATTGAAGATTAGAATACATTAAGATGTATTATATCCTTCATGTTAAGGACGAGTAAAGGTAATAGATGTTTGGTGTTGAATTCTCAAAAGGAACTTAGTTCTGTTCCCATGACACGAACAGACGTTGGCACAGTTTAGGATTAATGGTTGGGAACTGACTTAGAAACGTAATTAGGAACACCTAAACTAAATTAATGTTGAGCGCTTAATTTATGTTGAGCGTATAAAAGTAAAATAGGAATCCTAGTTAAGTTTGCCTAGATCCACTATTTTAGGGAATTAATTAGGAGAAGATTTAAAATAGTTTCTTTAAATTGAAAAATATATTATTCTATTTAAAATCTTATCTTGTATTTTAAATAAATAAAATGATTTCCTTTTTTTAAAATTAAATATGATTATTGTATGTATTTAAAATAAATTGAAAAATATATTTTTCTTAAATTTAATTATTTTAAAAGGTTTAATTATTCCCCAAGTAACAACTTATCACGTAATACTTACTGCTACACGTTTAATACTTACTGCTACACGTTTTAATGAGTTAGTGGGTTAGCTTCTTTGTTCCCAAGTAATTTATTTAGTGGAGATCGTGGGGTTAGTGGGTTAATCAGTGATAAAATAATTCATGTCTACTTACTCTATAAATAGGCGTCCAATCCCATAATTAATTTGTGTTTGACCTAGCTAAAAATCCTAAGTTGTCTAAAGTGTTAGTGCCTTTTTCCCAAGAGAATTCATACTTACTATCTTTGGTTTTTACTCTTCCATTGTTATCAGAAATTGTATTTATTTGGTTAAAGGGTTTGAGTGAGCTCCTGTAAGTGTGAGAAAGCTTTGAGTGAAGCAAGAGAAATGAAAAAAAAGGAACTATGAGTGAAGTTTGAGAGGAACAACAGTTAGTGGAAACTGTTGTTGGGAACTTGATTTTAAGAACTCAGGTTTTGGCTCGAGAGAATCAATAGGTTTGTAACAGATTTATTGGCGTATTATAGTGAAAAGTTTAAGTTAAAATCCCTTGTGGTCGAGGTTGATTCTTCCTATTGGGCTTAAGAAGTTTCTCCTCGCTGAACTCTCGTGCATGTGTTCCCATTGTGTGTTCCCTAGCTAGCTTTTGATTTCGCAAAAAAGTTATGCTTATTCTCTCACTGTAATTCACCCCCCCTCTTATAGTGCTCATATTATACAACAATAGTGCTTTCCCCCTCCTACTTTTTGATGCGTGCATGGTTGACTCCATCAAGCTATCTTTATTTTCTTTCTTAGGTTGTTGCATGGTTTTTACTTTATTCTTGAAGTGAAGGTTTTATATGTAACCAAGAATATGTCTTTTATTGTTAGTGTTACTTAAGTTAGTAGTTGAGTTGTTTTTATTTCAGTTTGGTTGTAATAAGGTTCGAAAATCCTAGCTTGTTTTGTTTTATATGAGTCTTAGTTATCATGAGTTATATTTTAGGAAAGTATCTTTAAAGGATGAGGTGTATGAGGCGTGCAAGGGTGTGTCCTCGATGCCGTGTGGTTTAGTATATTTAAGGAAATATTTCCACATATTTCCTTAAGCTTGTGTTTCCTTCAGTTTTAGCTAGATTCTGGGCTTGAATTAAGGAGAAACTTTCCTTATTTACATCTTGCTTCTTCTATTATAAATATGGCACGCCTAGTCCTTAGACGCTAGAATTGATGTTTGAATTTAATCTGTTCCTTGTGTATTAACGTTTTCGGAGTAAATATAAAGTTTTGGCAGTAAGTGCAGACCCTAGTCGTTATTAATCCTTGGTTAGGAAATAATGGTTTCATATCCTTCGTTACGTACTTATTTGGTTACTAATCAACCAATTACATGCTTAAAAACTCATAGAATTCGAACTACACCATCATGAACACTAAAAGAAACCATCTTTCATTTGAGAAACTAAAGAAGAGTCTTCAAAATCATATCAAATTGGTGTGGTTGCTGGGATATAAAGGGGTTAAAGGAGATACTGAACGATATACACCCTAAAATATGGCAGAAAAAATTGATCCTATTACAGCCTTAGGAAAGCAACTTACAAATCTTATGGAGATGTAAGTCGATGTTCAAGCAAGCATGCTTCGAATGCAACGTGATATGCATGAGATGAAGAGTACTCAACCTGATAGATCTAGCAATAGTGTGAATAACCGAAAAACAGTAGTAGATTTCAATATCTTGGACCTACCATTCTTTGACGGTGATGATGATGGTGAAATTTATTTGGATTGGGAAAGGAGAATGGAAAGTTTATTCAACCACAAGCAACTTGAGGATCACACACGTTTCTCGTATGCCACACTGAAGCTTACTAGGTATGCTTCTCTATGATTTCATTCCTTTCAATCTAAGCGTGAACTGAAGGTAAAGAACCCCTTGATACTTGGATTGAATTGAAAACTAAGATGAAGAAAAGATTTGTTCCAAGAACACATAAGCAAGATTTATTTTCAAAATTGAACTCTTTAACTCAAGGATCAATGAATGTTAAGAAGTACATTAAAGAATTTGAGAGAGTTTATATTGCTTGCGATTGTCGAGAACAAGAGGAACAAAAGATTGCTAAATAAGTGATTCGTTTAAACAAAAAATTGCACAATCATGTTGAACTGCAATCCTTAACAACATTTGAGGAAGTTTGGTCATTGGCGTATAATTTGGGAAAACAACACAAAGGTTCGACCTTTGTTGGGTTTAGATCCATAAAATCCGAAACTGAAACTCTTAGTTCATATAAGGACTAACCAAGCTAAGTGAAGTCTGGCGAGTGCAAGTTCAGTGTTAGTATTAAGAAGATGTTTGCTTGCAAAACCTCATGAGGAACAAGATGATGTTCAAAGAAGCAACCTCTTTCACTCGAATTACATGATTAAAAATCAGGTTTTCCCTTTTATTATTGATAGTAGTTCATGTACTAATGGTTGTTCTTTAGCTATGGTGGATACGTTGCAATTGCCGAAAAGAAAACACCCTAATGCATACAAACTTAGTTGGTTGAATGAAGATGTAGGAGTATGGCTGCGAAAACAAACCTTGGTTAACTTTAAGGTTGGTGATTATCGTGATGAGATGTGGTGTGATGCACTTCCTATGGCAGCTTGCTCTTTATTGCTTGGTAGACTATGTCAAAGTGATAGAGATATTCTTCACAATGTAAATACAAATGAGACTTACAAAGTGATAGAGATATAAATAAAAATATAAATATATGATTTCAGCTACCATCAATAATTTTATTATATGCCCAACTAGATGTTTCTCCTCAAGAAATTGCTTCCGCTACAATTATTTTACGATGAATAGTTTTGTTGGACGTATAAGATATACTCCATTTAAATAATTTTGAGACTATTACAACTTAACTATTCAAGGTCAAGGAGATAAAAGAGCATTGAGACAGAAGTAGAAGTGTCCTCTAAGTTACTAACCATTTGTTTACTTGCACTTTAAAGGGAATCAAATATATCTATTGTGAGTTATCCCAGTGTCTTAAAGTGGTTGGCGAGCAGAGAGGAGGGTAGTATCATATGATAAATGTATTTAGTCGCAATTTTAAAAGATGTCTACTCCTATTTTAGTGGGTGAAACGCTTTGAGAGATGGTTTGTTTTTATTGAATGTTCAAAGTTTATATTAACAATTTGTTTTGAAATACGAGGATTTTTATAATTTTTTAAAATTGTATGCTGACTCAATGTTCTATTTTGCAACATACCGTTAAGGAACAAAATGGATAACATAGATAAAAAGTGGTGGATGCTTCAAAGATGGAGCGATGAATATGAAGAAGGAGTTGAGGAGTACATTAATAAGGCTTTAAAGCACAGGGGAACCAGATTTGTTGTCCTTGCAATGTTTGTCATTATCGTTATTGGCAGTATAGAAGTGTTGTTAGGCATCATATCATTGTTAATCGGTTTTGTTCCAAGAACTGATAAGTTGTTAGCCTTAGATATAAATATTGAAAAAGAAGCGGATGTGACAGAAGAACATGGTGCAATATTCGACATGAATGATGACATAGAGGGGTTGTTGCATGATACATTGAGAGAAGGGCCGAATGAAGATGCAAAGAAGTTTTATAGATTAATATAAGAAGGTCAAAAGAATTATATCCAGGTTGCAAGAAATTTTCCAAACTGTCCTTTCTTATTCATCTATTTATATACAAGTGTGACCATAAGTTGAGCAATGTAGCAATGTCGGCTTTGTTAGGAATATTTAGAGACACGCTACCGATGCAAATTTGCCCAAGTCTTTTAATGAAGCAAAAATATTTTTAAGAGTTTTAGGGCTAGATTGTCAGAAATTGATGCATGCCCTAATGATGCATGTTGTATTGGGAGCAGCACAAATGCAACAAGCTGTTTTTTGCAAGACTTCAAGGTGGAAAGTAACTAATAAAGAAAAGACTAATGGGAAGGATTATAAAATTCTGCTAAAATTCTAAGGTATTTTCCAATTAAGAAAAGGTTGCAAAGGTTATTTATGTGTCCGGAAACTGCAAAGTACATGATATGGCATAAAAGAATGATTCAGAAGATGAGCTTTTACAGCATCCAAGGGATGGTGAAGCATGGAAAACATTTGACAAGAGATATCAGACTTTGCCAAAGATGCTCGTAGTGTGAGGCTTGGGTTAGCTTCAGACGGGTTTAACCCATTCCACAATATGAGCATTGTACATAGTACGTGGCCAGTGATATTGATCAATTATAACTTACCTCCGTGGTTGCTTACGAAGCCTGAATTTTTTTATGTTAGCATTGCTCATTTCCCGGTCCCTTATCCCCCGGAAATGATATTCATGTTTATTTGCAACCATTAATAAGGATTTGAAAGAATTGTGGGAGGTTGGATTGGAAACTTAGACTCTTTAAGAATCAAAGGTTTGATAGCATGCAGCATTGATGTCTACATTAGTACTTTCTGCTTATGCAATGTTGTCTGGTTGGACCACAAAAGGGAAACTTGCATGCCTTGTTTGTCATTATGAAACTGAATCCTTGTTCTTCAACAAAAGCCATAAGCATTACTATATGGGTCACTCTACTTTTTTAGATTTGTCCCACCCCTGACGTTGTAATAATAGATATTTTATTGGAGTTACGGGGCAAAGAGACAAACCAAGGCGTTTGCATTTGCTTGTGTTTTGTTTTGCATGTAATATGAATATTGCCTTCGACGGTTGAAAATTTTTCAGTAACCTGCTGCAGTTTGCTGTATTTTAGGATTATGTGAATCCATTGGAGGACTTTTTAAACTCCTTGATGTATTAAGGAAATTAGGGCCCTGTCTAGTTCAGCAACTTAAGTTCCTCAAGTAAGTTCCTCAAGTAAATAACAATTTTCTTTCGAAAATGAGACCGTTGGTTACCCAGGTTGATGATAGGTTGAATATTAGTGTTTCGGCTGCTAGGGCTAAGGAGGAAAATTAAGGACTTGAAAAGGAAGTTAGTGGATGAGCTTGATCGTGTGAGGAAAATGGCAAGGAAGCTTGAGGAAAAGGAGATTCAACTTACCGAGTATTCTAGTATTGGTGCTGAAACAACTGTTCCTGTTGGGCACTTGCAGTTTCCTGTAAATGGTGGAATTGAGAAAGGGATGGGTGGTGGTTTGAGAATGATTTCAGAGACGGGTTCTGTTGGTTTTAATGGTTCGAGGCCTTCTAGGCAACTTTCAGTTTCTGTAATGAATAACAATCACCATGGAATCATCCAATTTTTTTCCAATACACCAGAGTCAAGTGCTCTATGTACACCACACCAGCCATCTCAATCAGAATTCTGATCTTAATTTCTAAACAAGCATCTGAGACCTTTACTGAAATCCATTGATCTCCACATAGTGTATTATCTCAATTTGGCCAGAGAAAAAAATGGGATTCACGTTCAAATCAATTTTATCCCAATGCAAAAATCATCGGATGCCTCGATAATGAAACAAAATCTTGGCTGCCAACCATGGAATAACCTACTAACATGCAAACCCTTTTGAGTGGCTCAAGAATTTAGTATGCAAATGGTGAGTAGTACAATTGTAAAAAGCGCACATAAAAGCATTGAGCTTTGGGTAAGCAACAAAACATCAAACATATGTAGTTAAGCAAGAATTCTCTTCCTACAACACCCTCACTTTCAGCCTTCTAGAGTAGCCCATAGGGAGATTGCTATGAACTCCAGTAATTGATTTAGTAATTCAGCTATATAATATATAAGGGGATTGAAGAAAAATAAAAGAGCAAATGGAAATAGAGCAGGGTAAACTTTAGAGTTCTAACATTATTAGACTTCTATGAAGGTTAGACTTTTATCATGGTTGGATTCAGACCTGATTAGACTTCTAACAAGGTGAAACTTTTACCATGATTAGACTTTTAGCATACAAGATTCTACTTCTAAAAGACTACTATTTCTTACAGACTTCTAATTCTAAACGAGTTCCATTATAACTTGCTGTTGAGATATTCTAGGCATATTTGTTATGATTTGTTATGATTCTATCCTACATTGTATTCCTATCTTTTAGGAAGGTTTCCTTTCTTTTGTATATGGCTCCCTAATATATTATGGGATGCATCTTACACTTGAGAATCAAGGGAATAACAAATCTTCTGCCTTTTCTCTCTATTCTATCATAGTATCAGAGCAGGTTCTGCAAACCATCATCAAACGACCCTAATTTTTTTTTTCTCAACCTTCTTCGGCTTGGCTGGCGAGGATGTTCCTCCGCCACCACCACCCAAAATCGACACCGTCGCGGACAGCAGCCCCGCTTCGTCCCTATTCAGCCCTGACCAGTGGAAGGCTCTAGCGGGCCTATTTGGTAATACTCCTGTGTCTTCTAACAGATTGAACGGTACGTTTGATAACTCTTTATGGATTATAGATACTGGTGCTACCCACCGTGTCACTGGTATTAATTGTTGGTTATTTGATGTACAATATAATGATTGTCCGGTTGGCCTTCCCAATGGATCTTCTGTTGTTTCCACCATGGTTGGTTCTGTTTGCCTTACGTCTCATATCACTCTTAAGAATATTCTTTTTGTTCCAAATTTGAACTGCAATTTACTTTCTGTGTCGCAACTTAGCGATGATTTACAGTGTGACGTTCAAATTACATCTTCTATGTGTGTCATACAGGACCCCATGAAGGCGCTGATTGGAACAGGGATTAGGAAGGACGGCTTATATTATTTTTCCAGCCCTGATTCTATCCATCATGTCTCTACTTCTTCTTCCACATCTCTTATGGAGCTCTGGCATTGCCGTATGGGTCATCCATCTGAAAAAGTCGTAAACTACTCCCTCCTCTATGTAATCATAAGGGTCACTTATATCCAAATTGTGAGATTTGTTTTCGTTCTGAACATTCTAGACACACATTTCCATCTAGTGATACTCGTGCTTCTCGTATTTTTGAGAAAATTCATTGTAATTTGTGGGGGCCATATCGGCACGTTTCTTCTAGTGGTGCACGTTATTTTTTAACCATAGTTGATGATTATTCTAGGGCTGTATGGACATATCTTTTGATTGATAAATTGGAGGTGTTTGTTGTTTTTATGTCCTTTGTTGCTATGGTTAATCGCCAGTTTTCTCAAACCATTCAAATTGTTCAAAGTGATAACGGCACTGAATTCAATTGCTTAGTTGAGTATTTTTCGGCCACTGGCATTCTTTTTCAAACATCCTGTGTGGGTACTCCAGAACTTAATGGGAGGGTAGAACGAAAACATCAACACATTCTAAATGTAGCCCGCGCCTTGCGTTTTCAAGCTCACTTACCTATCTATTTTTTGGGGGAATATGTTCTTGCTGCTGCTCATCTCATTAATTGTACTCCATCTCTCTTACTTAATGGCAAGTCTCCTTTTGAATGCTTTTGCTATACGTGTCTTTGGTTGTCTTGCTTTTGCTCATAACCAAAAAAAAAACCAAAGGGGACAAATTTGCAAGTCGTAGCCGTAAGTGTGTTTTTTTTGGGCTATCCATTTGGTAAAAAGGGGTGGAAGTTGTATGATCTTGACACTCGTGAATTTTTTGTATCTAGAGATGTTAAGTTCTTTGAGGCCACTTTTCCGTTTTTATCTCCCGACGATGTCAATATTGCTCCACAAGAAATGTTTCCTGACACCCCCTACATTCACTATGACTTTGATGAATATGATTCTCCACCATATATGTCTCCTGCAGCCCCACAAAATTCACCTTCTACAGCCTCACAAAATTCGGCCTCCCCTGCTCAGCCCACCGCTCCACAAAATCCTTCCCCTGCTCCACAAAATTTGGCCCAGCTACCCAAACCCCCTACTCCTAATTCGCGTGCCAAGCCACACGCCTTCCCCGCTTGCGATACGCCTGCCCAGCCCACGCCTCCAGCCACTTCTCCTTCCGGCCCAACGCCTACTCCCCCATCTATCTCACTCGAGCCTTCCTTCGCTGTCCCGTCTCCTTCCTCGGACGCGGCCCACACTTCTTCCCCCTCTGATCCGGATGATTCCCCCTCTTCTCCCACGGCCTTAGGACGTCGGCTTCGTGCCAAAATTCCCTCCACTCGTCTTCGTGATTACATCACAAATGTCGTCGTCAGTGCTCCCAATATAAGCTCGTCTCATCCTTCTCTCTCTTCCACTCATCCTTCAGGTACTCCTTATCCCTTGACTCACTATGTAAATTGTAACAATTATTTTGTGAATTACCGAAAGTTTCTTGTAGCTCTTATTTCTGAACAGGAACCTCGTTCTTTCAAAGAGGGTGTGAAACATGACGGCTGGCGGGCCTCCATGCAATAGGAGATCCAGGCTCTTGAGGACAATGGTACTTGGACGCTTGAGCCCCTTCCTTCGGGCAAGCATGCTTTGGGTAGCCAGTGGGTGTACCGCATCAAATATCATTCAGATGGACGTATTGAACATCTCAAGTCCCGATTAGTTGTCTTTGGCAATCATCAGCAGGCTGGTATTGATTATACAGAGACTTTTGCTCCCGTAGCCAAGATGACCACTGTTCGGGCTTTTCTTGCCATTGCTGCTTCCAAGAATTGGGAGCTTCACCAGATGGATGTACATAATGCTTTTCTACATGGGGATCTTGATGAGGAGGTTTATATGAAGCTTCCTCCTGGTTTTGCTCGTTCTGATCCTAACCTTGTTTGTTGCTTGCGTCAATCTTTATATAGGTTGAAACAGGCTCCTCGATGTTGGTTTGCAAAATTGGTCACGGATTTGAAAGGTTATGGGTTCTTACAATCCTATTCTGATTACTCTTTATTTACCTTTACCTGTGGCACTGTTCAAATCAATGTGTTGGTCTATGTTGATGATTTTATTTGTGTTAACTTTGTTCAAAGCATATCTTAGTGACTGTTTTAAAATGAAGGATTTGGGAGCGCTCAAATATTTTCTGGGCATTGAGGTTGCTCGTAGTTCATCTGGGCTATTTCTTTGTCAACGCAAGTATACTCTTGATATCATTTCTGAGGTTGGTCTGTTAGGCGCCAAACCATGTGGTTCCCCTATGGAGCATAATCACCGCCTTGCGCATGATGAGGGACCCTTGTTTGATGACCCTGAGCGGTATCGTGGACTGGTAGGTCAAATTATATATCTGGTTGTTACTCGCCCTGATCTCGCTTATTCGGTGCATATATTGTCCCAGTTTCTTCAGGCCCCTCATGTGGCCCATTGGGATACTGCATGCGCATTGTGCGCTATCTCAAGGGCACCCCTGGACAGGGTGTTCTTCTTCGGGCTGATAGTAATCTTTCTCTTCAGGGTTGGTGTGATTCTGATTGGGCTGCCTGTCCTATTACGCGACGCTCCTTGTCTGGTTGGCTTGTCTTCCTAGGGGGTTCCCCTATTTCCTGGAAAACTAAGAAACAACACACTGTTTCTCTTTCTTCTGCTGAGGCCGAGTATCGTTCTATGATGGCCATTACATGTGAGCTTAAGTGGCTCAAGGGACTTCTTTTGAGTCTCGGTATACAACATCCTCAGGCAATTACTCTTTTTTGTGATAGTCAGTCTGCCATTCATATTACAAATAATCTGGTGTTTCATGAACGCACCAAGCACATTGAGGTTGATTGTCATTTTGTTCGAGATGCTATCAAGGATGGTTTGATTGCTCCCTCCTATGTTCCTACTTCTGCCCAGTTGGCTGACATTTTCACCAAGGCGCTTGGCAAGTCCCAATTTGATCTTCTGATGTCCAGGTTGGGCATTTTTGCTACCCATGCTCCAACTTGAGGGGGGGGAGGGGGTTGTTGAGATATTCTAGGCATATTTGTTATGATTTGTTATGATTCTATCCTACCTTGTATTCCTATCTTTTAGGAAGGTTTCCTATCTTTTGTATGTGGCTCCCTAATATATTATGGGATGCATCTTACACTTGAGAATCAAGGGAATAACAAATCTTCTGCCTTTTCTCTCTATTCTACACTTGGACTCTCTACCTAATGACACTGAAATTTTAGGATATGTAGAGTTCTCACAAGCATATAACTCTAATACAAGTCTTAACTGAACTAAAACTCTTCCAAGAATCTTCAAAATCTTCCAAAATTTTCCATTAACAATAATCCATACTTGCTTTTGTATCAAAATCGTAATAGTAGAACTGTACAAGGGTGTTTATTATAGTATTTCTAATATATTTGTGCACACTCAGATTTCAGTAAGAGAAGGCAAATAGTATAGTGCCTTGTTTTATCGAAAATTAGAAAGAAAATTAAAGTATTGTGCTTATTAGAAGAAATTGTTATTCTTTCTCTCTTTCTTGTTATCCCCCCATCGTAAGGTATGTCAAACATTGATAACTTATTGCTAAACTTGAAATTAATGCTTGCCAGTTTATCTTATTCTTGTGGCCGTGTGGCGTTTCCCAAACAAGCATTTGTTGAAATTTTGTAACAATAAATATAATTCTGTGTGTCCTGATTATCATTTTATATTTTATTGCATCAATTGGGGAAGTTGTTTCAATTTCTTTTATCTGATACTCTTTTCTATGTATTTTATTTGAAGCTAGGACACAACAAGTCCTTGTATGTTAGGTGATGAGTAACAGTAAGCAATTACTTCTATTAAATGATAAAAAAATGCAACTGCGTCATCACAAATCAGCAACTGTCCCAATTAGAAGTAACCCATCAGATTTGATTAGTTTTTTTGAGGCACAACTAGTAGAACATCCCACTAATTTAAGTTCATCCTGCAATCCACCCCCCTAATCCTTAAAATTCAAATATATCGTAAATTGAGGCCATAAAGTATCAAATAACCAAGATAGATAAATCTCAACCTTATTTCCTGATAAATGCATTTTTCTCCTGCCTCATTTGTTTTGTTTTGAGTGCAACTCTAAAAGGGAGAGGAGGAAATCACATAAGGGTGTTCAGAAAGTTGACTACATTCTACTTGTTGGGAAAATTCCTGAGCCTCTCGAATGTCTACTTTTCTGAAAAAGGTAGTTGTTATAGCAGCCAGAAAGTTTAATAATTTACTCAGATTGGTGTCATTATATGTTTCTTGTATGGTTTCAGGTGGAAAAAGAGGGAGTGAAGCACCCATTATCTCAACCATTATCTATGAGGGATTTTGTGTATAAAAATGGTCAACGGAACCAACAAGCAAAGGATAACACACAATCTGAAAATGTCGAGTAAAACAGGCAAAAATCCATGGGGACTGCCCAACCTGCAAAACAAAAAATGACAAAGGATACTGCACGCCCTCAAAAGCAACAACCAAAGAGAAAGACACAAGAAAAGGAGTATTGTATTTCGGGGTCTATATCTTTATTCGCTTGTTTCGGCAAAAGCAGTTAGAAAAGATGCGACACACCACAGACACGGAATCTCCTATTACCGATGGAATGACACATGAAGCAAACTTGGAAATTCAGATTCCTTCCACTATAATATGAAATGATGAAGTTGAACATGAATTGGAGCAACAACCAATAAATGAAGAAATAGAAGTCGAATCTCGACCAAATGAAAGAATAGAGGAAGGTATATATCACGCACTTCTGTAGATGACATTTTTTTTATTATCTATCTTATTATATAAACTAATACCTTAACCTTATATAGCTTGTAAGAGTAAAAAGCAACGAGGTCCAACAACGTTAACAAAGGTCCACTCGCGTACAAGAGAAAAGCGTGAAGCTATTGTACTGAACTCAATCGGCCAACCAGTTGGACCAGCAAAAGAAGTTGTTGATGAATTGAGCCTCTTCTTGGGTACAGTTGCTAGGGATTTCGAGCTTGCGCCTCTTAACTATAGAAAATTCAAACTTTTTCCCACACTTGATGAAATATGGGATTATGTTTTGGTATGTTCCTTTCATTGTTTCTTTTCTAAAAGCTCATTCATCAAACTGAAAACATGTATATACTACTAATTGAGCTCATTCATTTGACCAAATACCTTATATACTACTAATTAAGCTCATTCATTGTTGGGTTAGGAAAAGTACATGGTTCCCGATCAAAGGAAAAAATGGGTTTTCGAATCTATAAATGCAAGTTGGCGTGGTCATAAATGTAGGGTAAAGCAAAAGCACTACCCTGCACATGAAACTGATGAGAAACGGTGGGAAAATCGTCCAAAAACAGTTTCCGATTCCCAATTTAAAGATCTTTTGGAATACTAGAATTGTTCACTAATCGAGGTATATGGTTTTATTCTCTATGTAATTTTGTTCGTCTACCGTTGAAATTGTATGTTAATTTTTTTTCTATTACAGAAAGAAGCAAAAATTAATAAAGGCAATCGTGGATCACTAGATGATATGCATACTAGGGTCCGAAGTCATACGCAATGTTACGTCATAAGTTGGTAACAACACATTATCTTGATTTATAGTTCTTATTGTTCCACTTTCATACTCTTAGAAAGTTTATTGAACTACTAATTTGTATCTCTAAAGCAACAAGAGGATCCGGATAAGCAAGAGTCTTCACAAGAAAAGGTTTACAAAGAATCGAGGAAAAGAAATCCTGAAAAGACATACCTCACCAACAACGAAAAATCTATATCCAATATTGTGAGTTGACATGCTATTTATTTGCATATTTTCTGCCTTAACTTAGTATATGTAATAACTTAATCTTCATTGGATAGGCCAAGATGGATGCTTTACAAAGTTTTGAACATGGAAAAGATGGTAACACTAAGGATCATTACTCTGAAGTCATACAAGATCCTGTACGCAAAAATCGTGTACGCCTTTATGGAAGAGGTGTAACGAAGACTGATTTGAAAAAAAAGGATAAAAATTCGGGTTTCATATTTCCACAGGAGTTTTTACAAAGTATGGAGACTCAATTGGTGCAAAATCTAGCACCGAGCGTGGCATCTGTCATTCTTTCTCAAATTCAAGCCGCTAATCCAGGAGTAGAGCTTGTGATTCTTGATTTTTCAATTGGTACAATACCAAGGGATGCATCTAGAGATCAACATCCAACTAGTGACACCAATGAGCAAACTTCTAATGGCCCTCAATTGTTAGATTGTGAGGTATCGTTCTTATGTCTTATTTCTCTATGGATATATTTATGATCTAAACCTGTGGAATATGCTACAACCATGACTTTTTCATGATTTTATTCTACTTGTCACATGGATTATCTGCTTTTTGGTATGTCTATTGGATTACCTGACTTGGCATTGCAATAGGCTTTCTTGTATGTTGTTGAGTTTACCTTCTTGAAATAGTCATTGAAAGCTTTTTTCCATCGTCCACCGAGACTTGGAAACCTATCTTAGCCTTAATCCTCTTTTTCTTGCTAAAAAGGTTGTTGTTGCTCCATATGCACCTCCAAATATGTTTAGCACAGAAAGTAAAATGAGTAGATCAAAATTATGCATCAACTTGGCATTCCATATGCATATATTAATATAAATGTGTTGAATTAGGACCTGAATTCTGACTTATGATCTGCAAATATGTTTCTTTAACCACCTAATATTATAATAAAAGATTAACTTTGTCCATAACTAACTAACTAAAACTAATTGACTACGCTCAAAAATTTAAAACAGAAAAAAATTAACAAAGTGTAGTTAACTGCAGGTCTGAAGAATAGAGAATGAAAATGCAGAAATTTATGTTGTATGCTACTACTGCCTAAGATGTCCAATGCACAACCACTTTTTATACGCTTTTTTTTTGCATATTCATCAGCCTCATTCTTTAACTATATATTGTAATAACCACAAATATCTCGTACTTGGAAGAAACTTTCTGATTTCTATTTTTTAAGGCAATCATCAACATCTATATACTTTTCTTATTTTTTGGAAGAAACTTTCTGAATTCTGTTTTTTAAGACAATCAACATCTATATCTTCTTTTCTGGAGAGACTTGCTGAAATTCCTGAAGATTTGGGATTTAACCAAGCCGGACAACCTTTGGTTAATTAGTGAAACTCAGAAGAGCAGCAAAACAGATCAAGTGGAGTGATATTTAGAAGGAAAATGATCTATATTTTTACTTAAAAGAAATTTGTGGTACTAAAACAAATATTTATTAGTTGGGTTTGATTAAGTACGTTAATTTTCGTTAATTAGGATTTGTAATGTATATTCTTAGTTTAATTAGTTTTGGAAATTATGATACTGATATATATGACAATTATTTTTGGCATTTCAAGAGTATTTTTGCATTTGTTGCATCGTTACTAATATATATCAAGAGCTGTAATATTATAGGTTTTCAACATGTTACATTAATAATCGTTGCAATATCACTAAAAAATAGGGAAAAAAAAATTTCGTTGCAGTAGCTTAAATCCGTTGCACTAGCTTAAATAGTAGGCGTTGCAGTAGCCAAGAATGTTGCATAACCTGCCACTTACAAAGCCGTTGCAAAAGATAGATGATCTAAGGCAAAAACACATTTATCCGTTGCAATTGGGCTAAAAGTCATTGCAGTAGGCCTATTGCAACGCCAACAAATGCGACGGTACAAAACCGTTGCAGCAGGTCTACTGCAACGACTTTTAGCCTTATTGCAACGATTTTGGTGTGTTGCCTTTGCCTTTTAATGTAGTAGTGAGGGTTATTAATTATGTTATGTTAGTTTTAGTTTTATGTTCTAGCTACGAGAGGAGGGTAGAGAGAACATTGCTTCCTATGGTTTCTTCTTCTCTTCTTTTTTTAGATTTATAATGAATTTTATGGCTTTGCTAGCTTAAACATCTATCTTGGTTGCGGTTGTTGAAGCTCTAATATATTTGTGAGAAGTTCTTATCCTCTACTTTCTCAATGGTCATTGTGATTCTTCTTGTATTTACTTTCATGATGCTTGTGTAATCTTTACTAGGAACGTTACTAGTATATATTGTTGTGTGATTCATCTAATGCTAGTTCTAGGTGCATAATTGGATTGTTGTTTTCGTAGTTCCATGTAGCACACTAGGTGCTTGATTGTTGAACATTAATCTTTTGCACTTAAAGAAGCATTGCTTATTACTTGGATGTTATTGCTTTCATAACATTAGTAATCCTGTCGTGTTCCTCGACCTTAATGCTACTTTGGTTTGGACTTATGTGCGATTCATTTGAGTTAAGTCATAGTAAGGGCGGTTCAAAACACGCGTATCGTGTGTTTAGCCACAATCTAGAAGGATAGTGGTCAGACTTCTCGATTGGTGACCATAGGAAGTGTTGGGGTTAAGGTTTCGTGATCACAAATTAGGTTAGAGTAGATGCTAATCAAGTCCAAGGCCTTTTTATATTGTAATCTCTTCGTGTTCTAATATTGTGCATAGTTTAGCTTACTTGCATTGTTCCAAATTCCCCCCCTCCCAAATACGCCAACCATAATTTGGCGTCGTTGTCAGGGAGCAACGCATTTCTTGTTTGTAATTAGTGAACTTTTATTCTTTAGGTTGTACTACTTTGAAGTTTATGGTTAATACCCGTCCTAGTAACCAACATCCCTTGCAGTACGATCGAGATTTGGAATTATCTCTTTTCAGGTTGAGAAGAGAACGACGTGAAAACTTAAAGGAGCTTCCTTTTGCTATCGAAATCGAAGAAGATATGCCTCCGAGGGTCGAGCCACGCACATTTAAGGAGCTCACATCTCCTAACCTTGATCAGGAACCCATGTGCATTACATTCCCACAAGAAGATAAAGGGGTGACTTTTGAGCTGCTATCGAGGTTAATACATTTGCTTTCGACATTCTATGGGATAAATGGTCAGGATCCGAATAAGCATCTTTCGTAGTTCCATGTGGTTTGCAGCAGCATGAAACCAAGCAGAGTGTGGGAAGATAAGTTGAAATTCAAATCCTTCCCGTTCTCATTAAGAGGTGCAGCAAATGATTAGATGTATTACCTTCCACGAGGTAGCATTTCCACATGGGCTGATTTAAAAAAGGCTTTTGTCGAGCAATATTTCCCGACTTCAACGTATTCGGTGTTCAAGAAGGAGATAAGCAACATCGAGAAAAAGAGTGATGAGACCTTTTATGAGTACTGGGCCAGGTTCAAGAAGTTGTGTGCTAGTTGTCCTTATCATCGCTACGCAGATGAACACTTAGTGATCTACTTCTACAATGGGCTTTGTGGTGAAGATGCACGTATGGTGAATGCAGCTAGTGGATGTTCAATTGTAAATTAAATAAAACCGCGCACAAGTTGCTAAAGATTTGATAAACGAGTTGGCTGAGGGCTCGAGACAATTCACTATAGTTCGGGAGCTTATCTTGTGGCTGCCAATAGTTATGGAACTTCTAAGCTAGAGGATCAAGTGCAAGCTTTGATATCTATGGTGCAGGAACTCATGAAAAAGGAGAAGAATACTCGCTATGCGAAAGCTTGTGGCATTTGCTCTTCGAACCATTCCACATTTGTCCTCGTTTGTAGGAGGAAGCGAGTGAAGAGGTGAAGGCGGCCGAATTTCAGGTCTAAGGTTTTCAGAAATGGTATGACCCGTATTCGAGTACATATAACCCCGAGTGGCGAGATCTCCCCAATTTGAGATATGGGAAGGCCCCAAGAAACTAGCCGGGCCCGCAACAGTATAACCGCCCTCAACCTGCTTACTCGAGACAACAGGAGCAAGGAGCTCCACATTTTAGGCAGCAAGGCCAAGCATAGGGATCGAGTACCAACATGTCAACTGAAGAAATGATTAATGCTTTAACTAAAAATGTGACTAACATGCAGGGAAATATGGTTCAATTTTAGGAGGAGACCCGATCGAGCATAAAGAATTTGGAGCAACAAAAATGAGTCAGTCTCTGGAGCAGTGAGCCGGTTAGAGGCTCGAGATTCGTGGAACCTACTGTCTTAAATGAAGGTTAACTCGAGGCAGAATGCAAGTGCAATTATTTCGAGGAGCGAAAAAGAGATAAAAGGAAGATATAAAGAGGTCGAGAAGGAGATTATTGTTTATGAGACGACGACTGAGGCCGAGCTAGAGCCAGAACCTGAGCCTTCTACATCTCATGAGAAGCCCAAGCAATCACCACGTCCACCACTTTACGAGCCAACTCCTCCTTTCCCAGAAGCACTACGAGACACTCGGAAAAAGGAGTGTGATCGTGACATTTACGAAACTTTTCGTAAATGTGAGGTAAATATTCCCTTTTTGGATGCTTTGAAGAAAATTCCTAGGTATGCCAAATTTCTTAAGGATCCAGGCATGTTCGTTATCCCTTGCATGATTGGGAACACCACATTTCCTAGAGTTATGCTGGATTTAGGGGCTTCGATTAATGTGATTCCATATCCTTTATATGAGTCCCTAAAACTAGGTACCATGCATGAAAGTGGTTACCCGACTGTTCTAATGCTTACCCGAAAGGGATAATAGAAGACATGTTGGTTAAGGTCGATAAGTTAATTTTTCCTGCTGAGTTTTATGTTTTAGACACGGAGCATGACAAGCACACCACTCCTATTTTGTTAGGAAGGTCGATTTTTGAAAACTGCTTGAACAAAAATTTACCAACATATCGGTTGTCTTACTATGACGTTTGATGGATGTCTTGTAGAGTTTAACATATATGAATGCATGAAATTCCCGAGTGATGACCACTCTTTTTACTCCATCTATGTCATTGATTCATACTCGCGGGATGTTTTCGAGATAGGTGGTGAAGATTCTTTGCGGGTACCTCATGAACATACCTTGGGAAGAAATGATGTTTAATATGTTTTAAGTGCTAACTTGCAGGATACAGTCCAGACTTTGGAGGAACATGTGACTCTTCCACTCATTCCGTCCTTTGTGGGGCCTAGGCCTTTAACTGTCCCTCTAGGAAAGCTTTTACCGTATATTTTGCAAGCACACATAGTCGAGCTGAAATCATTGCCTGAGAATTTGAAATATTCATTCCTTGGAGACGGAGATACACTACCAGTGATTATATCAAGTAAGCTCTCCGATGAACAGGAAAGAAAACTTATCAAGGAGCTAAAAGAGCATAAGGAGGTGATCGGGTGAACTATAGCAGATATCAAGCGAATTAGCCCAACCACTTGCATGCACCAAATTTTGCTGGAGGATGATGCAAAGCTCGTGGGACAGCCTAAAACACGACTTTACCGTGCATAAACATAATCCTAATTACAAATCCTAATTACAAAAAAAAAATGAAAACAGACCAACAAGGAAAAAAATTTTAAAAAAGAAAATGAAAATAAAAGAAATACAGAAGTACATAGAATTAATAAAGAAAATTAACAATTAAAAATTAGAGGAAAATGACATAAGATTTTGAAACGGACGTTCATTGTGAAATTATGCGGCAGACGAACGGCTTGGTGCGGACGACGGCAAACATGTTGGTGCAGACGACGACGAACGTTAGGTGTGGACGACATTGGTGGAGACGAATACGGCAAACGACATTGATGAAGACGGCGACTGACGTTGGTGGAGACGAACACGACCATAGCAACACCACCGAACACCTTCATCAAAACAGATGACTCGAGATGGAAAAAAAATCGACATCTCTCCAACACCTTCATCATCTCGACTGCGACGTAGGTGGGATCGTCGGAATCATCGCGGTCGAAGATGGTCGAAGATGAAGAGTGAACCAGTGAGGGTCGAAGAGGGTCGACGGTGAGAGGAAAGAGGAGTGAGGGTGAAGGTGAGAGGTGAGAGGTGAGAGGTGAGAGGAGAGAGGAGTGAGGAGTGAGGGTGAGATGAGAAATGGCGTGTGAGACTTGAGAGAATATGAGGAAACAAAACAAACCCTAACTAATGATAGCATGTCTTTATACTTTTTTTTTTATATTCTTTAATGATATTGCTATGGTTTTTTTAAGAAACGCAGCAATATATTATTTTTTTGATAATATTTTAATATATTGCTGCGTTCTTGCCAAAAATCGCAGCAATAGGTCTGGTCAAAAAATCAACTTTTTTTTTAAAAAAATTATGTTGATACCACATTGCTGCCATTTTTTGTAGAACGCAGCAATACCACCGCGACAATAATCAATTATTCTACTAGTATATGGTTTCTTCTTCTCTTCTTTTGTAAATTTGTAATGGATTCTATGGCTTTGATAGCTTAAACATCTATCTTGGATTCGGTTGTTCACTAGTGGAAAAAACCCTTTCTGTCACTTAGTAAGAGATGCGATTTTTACAAAACCGCATCAGAAAATCAATTAAAAAAACAGGCAAGAAAGTTGGAAAAAAAAAATCTGATGCGGTCCTCTAGTGGACCGCATCAGATTTAAAAATTGATGCGGGCTTGTTGACATCTGATGCGGTTCTTTTAAAAGAAAATCGGAGATGCAGCCCAACTCTCATCCCATTAATTCCCTTATAACCCCATAACCCCAGCCCATTTCCGCCCTCTCAAAACCTACTTCCTCTCAAACCCTAATCCCTCTCTCTCCTCTCCTCTCCTCACTCAAACCACGGCTCTGCTCAATCTCTCTCCTCTCCTCACTCAATCTCTATCATCTCCCTCCTCTCAACGAACATCGCAGCTCATCGTCACTCAAGCCATGGTCATCCTCTCTCTTAACTCCTCACTCAATCTCTCTCATCTCCCTCCTCTCAACGAACACTGCAGCCTATTCTTTTCGTCGTCAAATTCATCCTCACTCAGATATGCTCGCGTTCTCGTCGAATTCATCTCCCTTCTCATCGAATCATCGTCCTTCTCGTCGAATTCATCTGTCGTCCTCTAGATCTTGTTTTTGTTTGCATCCTCGAAGACATCGTCTAAATTTATTTGTAATTTGTATAATCTAATCTATATTTTATTTGTATAATATTTGTTCTTTAATTTAGTTTATAGATCTGGGTTTTTTCGAATTTTAATTTATTTTTTTACTGTTTAATTGTTGTAAATCGCCCTTTTTATTGATTAATTCATCTTTCTACAAATTCGTCGTGTTTTTTATTGCTATCGCATCCTTACAATCTTTATGTTGTTACTGTTGATTGTCGTTTTTATTGATTAATATGTGCTGGTTTTTTGGTGTTGGTTGATTTCTGTTGTTGTCGTTTTTTTTAAAACCCTATCCGTACTTTATGAAGCGGTCCTGTTCGAAACCGCATCAGATCTAACGAATTTGATGCGGTTTTGGGCTGCATCAGATTATTTCTTAAAGCTGCTGCGGGCCCACCTGATGCGGACCAAAACCGCATCTGTAAGCCCGATTTTGACCGCATCAGATGGGCTTTTTTCAAAGTAGAAATATTGCTTTGATAACATTAGTAATCCTATCGTGTTCCTCGACCTTAATGTTACTTTGGTTTGGACTTAAGTGTGATTCATTTGAGTTAAGTCATAGTAAGGGCGGTTCAAACCACGCGGATCTTGTGTTTAGCCACGATATAGGAGGATAGAGGTCTACACTTCTCGATAGGTGACCATAGGAAGTAGCGGGGTTAAGGTTTTGTGATCACAAACTAGGTTAGAGTGGATGCTAATAGAGTCCAAGGTATTTTATATTGTAATCTCTTCGTGTTTTAATACTGTGTGTAGTTTAGCTTACTTGCATTGTTCCAAATTCCCCCAGTTCGGTTACTTTGGCCTTAGTACATACTAGGGTCCTGAATTCACTAATTTCCGATCAAGTTCCTTTGCTCCTTGTGGATACGATCTCTGCTTTAATTTACTTGCTTACTGTGCATGAGAGTAGGTTAATTATTGGTTAGGAGTACATGACATACGCCTACCAATTGCTACTACACAGACAAAGACTCCATTGTTCTAGGCAGTCCTCTTCCTCCTAAGTTAAACTTAGGCACTATACTATGAAATTCGAATTTGCACGAAAGGTTAGAAAGAGGAATATTTGTAGCATCGAAAACATATTTTTTGATAACAATGGACGAGATAGTATGATAAAATTCAAGGGGCCGGTTAAAACCATGATCAATCTAGAATGGTTTGAGAAGCAGTAGTTGATCCTTATCTTAAGACACTGGTAGAAGTGAAATTGAACTTCAAGGTTAAGTTGACTCGAAGTCACTTCGACTAAGAATAGTTACATTCTCCAGTTGTCATTAGACCCAAGATGGTACGATAATTTGAAACCGAAAGTGAAGCCTAGACGGATACGACACCATTACATATAAAAGAATGGTTTGGCCTAGATCACATGGGAAAACTAATAATTGCGTCACTAAGGAATAAAATAAGTGAGCTACATGTCAATAATTCTATCCTAGAAGATAAGTTACTTCAAAGAAAGACTTGTCAAAAATCACCGGTTGGGTTGGTCCGACAAAGAAACGCATGTGAGTAGCTATATACTTCATATGAAGACTTCTATGAAATGAAAGAGTTTCACGGGAATTGTCTTGATCATTGGATATACAACATTTCATAAGCCAGAATGCTGACATCACCACAGACAAATTTGTTTTCTTGCTCCTTGCAAGCGGAGCGACATTTCGAAAAAAACACCTTAGAATCGCGTCAGGATCAAGCCCTCTATAGTTTAATTTAATTTCTTGGTCAAGGCTTTGGGTAAGGTAAAAAGAGCTGTCAATGCATTCCTACCCTCTTACCTCTTTGTGTAGATCATAGTAGGATAAAGAAGAGTGTTCTTTGGTATACCTTCAAGCCTGACACCTGCTAGTGTTGAAAGGTCGGAAGGACAAATGTTATGATCTATGAGTGGCAGCCCCACTAAACGGAGACAATTAGTTTTCAAGGCTTACCTTGTCATAGGTGATAGAGCTATCCCGCCAATTCCCTTGCATGTATTCTAAGCTAGGACATCCACCTTGCTACATGGCAGATGCAAGGACTCTCTTCCCTTAATTACTAGAAAGAGAGAAAGAACTATTGGTAGTGAGAGAGTTATGGGTATAGCTCACGAACGATTATATCACCTGCCTTGATCATAGGCAAGCGAAAGAACTATTTGTATATTCTTCCTTATATGGATTTGTCTCATGATTGTAACCCCCTGTACTTCTACTATTCTTGACTTCCATCTCCTAACAATCTTGCCAGTCTTCTTCTTTTGACTTTGACTTATGTTGACTTCGTCCAATGGGTATTATGTTCTAGTTGGGCCTTCATATTAAGGAAAAATTTAACCTTTTGAGGTCTAATATAATAAATGCTACTGTACATTTAAAAGTGATGGCAACAAACTTACATGATGTGGCTTGACTCATTGTTAATTTGCTATTGTTGATTTATTGCTACTTAGTAACAAGTTTATTTGACTTATTTGATTTGGCATGACTCATAACTATAATCAATAATTCAATCAGCATCAATGTAATATTGGCAAGAATAATAGATTTCCTTCTTGTTTGATTAATTAATTGAACTTTGTTTGTTGTTCTGTAGTAAAGAATCCAGGAAGTTGATCAAATTGATATTGTTATTATGGTGCGAAATATGACGCTCACACACATATGTATAAATATAATTGGATTATTATATTGATATATAATACACTACCAATTAGGGTTGGCATGAGTGGTTAAGGGCATGAGGGATGCTGCCTTTTGAAGGACTCATGCAATCTCCCGAAAGAGATTAATCCACTCACCGAAAGTGGTGGGAAACTCCTCGGAGTAGGATCAAAACATATATAATACACTTTTTATAATTGAATCATTTATAGAATCTTATTATGAATTAAATCAATCTGATCTGACCCAAATTTCAACTGATAATGATGACCAAAATCACTCGATCAATCAACGATGTCTCGAGTTCGAGCCTTGGGTGTGGAAAAAATCTCAACTGGGAGGGATTCTGCCTTTGAGGTACCCATGCAAAATCCCGTAGGAGATTAGTCCACTAGTGGAAGGCGGTCGAAAACTCCTCGTAGGAACGAAAAATATATAGTACA
The DNA here is from genome assembly GCF_026745355.1 of Beta vulgaris subsp. vulgaris. Taxonomy (NCBI): domain Eukaryota; kingdom Viridiplantae; phylum Streptophyta; class Magnoliopsida; order Caryophyllales; family Amaranthaceae; genus Beta; species Beta vulgaris. The sequence continues at coordinate 30,155,850 of NC_079207.1, read as the reverse complement.
CTTTCTATAATTGAATCATTTATAGATTCATAACCAATCTGATCTGACCCAAATTTTAACTGATAAAGATAAAAACCGAAATCACCTGATCAATCAATAATGTCAATTACAACCAAATATGACCAAAGAAATCTACCTAATTTGAGACAGATCGAACAATAATGATTAGGAGTTGATAATCAAAATCTTACTCGAACTTATATGGCACATTATCTAAAACTTTAGAAGACCAATAATGCAAGTAAAACTAAACTATAAAATTGCATTGGACCCATAAATTAACAAGACCTAAAGATGATTCTGTAGGAAGTTAGATGCATAATGCGGAAAACCAAGTATCATATACTTGAACATCTATCCCAAGATCATTGCATAAACTAACATGAATCAGATAATATATAACATTATATACCTTTGATGCGTGAATCCTCAAAGGTACTAACTTCCAAGTGAGATCTTATGAGAACGTCAAGTGCCGTTCCTCTAGTATTAGTCCACGAACAACACTTAGATCACCACGTATGCTAGTACGGAAGAGAGAAAAACACTCTCTTACTTTTTGAGGTGAGGGCCGAAATGGGTGTGAAAAGACTAAGGGAAAAATCAGTTTTTTTACTCTAGAAGTTGTAAAAAGTATGTCAACCTTTGTATCCCCTATATCATTATATAAGGTGGTTACAAAAGAGGTGTTTCATGAGGCTTTATCTTCCCTCATAATGTATGATGAGCCTAATAAACTCATGAGTTACAACTCTTCCCACCCATCATAAAACCGCCCAACCTATTTCACAAATGGATTTGGGTAATATCCAAGTGTCATTACTTGTGTGACCTCATAGGACTCAATAATACTAGTAGTTGGCCCAATCATATTAGTCGAACAAATCACAATTAGCTTCTAGCAAAATGTTGTGATCACCTAATATTATTGAATATTTTATCTCCATAATTTATCCTAATATTATTTGTTATGGCTGAGTTTTCGCAGGACGACACTGACATGACGACGCGATGACATGGTTATGTTTGACATGATGACGTAGCAACTATGGTGTGAAGACGTGACAGAGAACAAGAGGCTAGAGCTTGAAGTTATGCAGTAACGATTTTTGCTAAATAAGGAAGGAGCTCCATAAGGCATAAAATCAGCCGTTGGGGAGCGTGGATCATGACGTTGAAATCTAAATGAGAAAGATTTCCCATGATCAAAGGACCAAAATTAATGTAATAATTGTAGAATTTATTAGATATTAGTTGGAAAAAGCCAAAGGGAAAAAAGAGGCATACAAAAGAGAAGTAAGGATCATTAGTCAAGCACTACGCAACATTACTAGAATTAAGCTAAGGGAAAAGATATTCTGTAACGATTGTCACTTGCTAAGAAAGACAGTCAACCATAGTAGATTGGTGGATCTCCATCCACCCGCGGTTTTTACCCATCTTCATTGGGGTTTTCCGCATCACCATTTTTGTTTGTTCATCCCCTTTGATCCCCATTGCATTCATTCATTGCATTATCTTACACATAATCTGGTTGAATCGTCCCAAACTTTAATTTCGTCGTAAGAGATAAATTTTAGCGTAAACAATTTGGCGCCCACCGTAGGACATAACCAGACCAACTACTGTTGAAAATCCATCAAATGGGAGAAACACCTAACCTCGAGGAAATGCACAGGCAATACACTACAAAAAAATTTGGTTATAGAGGCACGTTGTTTGGCCGACTTGCCTCTAAAAGCCCCTTTTAGCATCGCATAAACATGGTTGCCCCTAAATTATATGGTGTTTAGCGTCAAGTATATTCTGGTGCCTCTAAAGATACATTTCAGCATCACATGAATGTTGGTTGCCTCTAAAGCCATTTTTTTAGCATCACATGAATATTGGTTGTCACTAAATCCATATTTTTAGCATCACATGAAATTAGTTGTCTCTAAAGCCATTTTTTTAGCGTCAACTGTAGTTAGTTGTCTCTAAAGCCATGTATTTAACATCACATGAATTTAGTTGTCTCTATAGCCATGCATTTAGCATCACATGAATTTAGTTGTCTCTGTATGTGTGTGTGTTTGTGTATACATACCGTTAGTAATAATGTTTAGATAACTGGATATTTTAATTTCTTTGCATTATCTTTACTTGTTTGTGTTAACTTAAAACCATTTGTACTCTTACAAAATGTTAATTAATTAATTTAACGTCCGAACTTAGTGATTGATTTAATGAATGCAATCAAAGTCAACTTGCCTCTAAAAGCCCCTTTTAGCATCACATAAATATGGTTGCCCCTAAAACATATGTTTTCTAGTGTCAAGTATATTGTGGTGCCTTTAAAGATACATTTTAGCATCACATGAATGTTGGTTGTCTCTAAAGCCATTTTTTAGCATCACATGAATATTGGTTGTCTCTAAAGCCATTTTTTTTAGAAGCACATGAAGTTAATTGTCTCTAAAGCCCTTTTTTTAGCATTACATGAAGTTAGTTGTTTCTAAAACCATTTGCTTAGCATCATTAGAAATTAGTAGTTTCTAAAGTCATTTTTTAGCATCACATGAAGTTAGGTGTCTCTAAAGCCATTTTCTTAGCATCATATAGATTATTGATGCATCTGAAGATAATTTTTTTGTGTCACATGAATTGTGGTTGCCTTTGAAACTACTTTTTTTACATCACGTAGATTATCATTGGCCCGGGAGGATTATATACTGATATGCCCATAGAATTGATTCTTCCTATTGTGCTTAGAATATTACTACAAGTAAGTTGTTTCAAAATAGTTTAATTAAAACTGACTCACTTAAGAAGGTTAACCATTACTCAACTCAATAATAATAGAAGTCAAGGGTGCTTGCAGTTCAGATCAGGTTCCATGATTTAGCTCCAAGTATGGTTTGTTTAAATAATGATTAGCTTTCCCATGAAAAAAAGTAATGATTAGATTGACCATAAATGTTTAATTCTCTTGCACTTTCCTTGTTTAATATCCCTTAGTATATGAAATTGCATCTAGTTCTTTCAGAGTATATTGGGGTGAAATTTCAGAGTGCATGAACTGAATTAAACTGAACTGAATTGAACTGAACTGAAATGAATAGTGATATGTGAGAGTAAAAGTATCGTCCATAGCTGAACTGAACTGAGCTGAACTGAAAATAAGCCGGAGAGAACAGGCCTAAGTGTTATATACAGCAAAAAAGGCTAAATACAACATCTAAAATTAGTCCTAACTTAACCATGATTAATTTTAATTTTTTAAAATAATAAAAGAAATCTCGTACGTAGGAGTGCAGTAATGCAACAAAATAAATTACCATAAGTACTTGTGCACACAAGCCAATATGTCACATTTATTTATAAAATTGGATGCGTTAGGATTGAAAAAATTCTGAGATGGGCCTATCGCATCCCCCTAACTCAATAGCCGGCAACTAAAATTTTCGTGTCAGGTTATATTATATGTTTGACGCAGTAGAGGTATGACGAGAATGAGGTCATTTGTCATAGATGACCCTCCTATAGGGTAGTCATTTGTCATAGATGAACCACGTATAAGGGGGGCATTCATTATAGATGACCCCCCAAAGGATAGATTAGTCTTTTAATATATTTTGCTGTATTTAACTTTTTTTTGCCGTATACAACACACCCCCAAAAAGAATAATAATAACTATATCATTAAATAATAAAAATTAAATCTTCAAGAAAACAGGAAATTAGAAAAAAAGGAACAAAACCCCAACTCATACATAATTACTGCTGCTCCATAATACTACACATTCGTAGTTCGTACTTCGGCACCCACGAAGTCAAAACAAAAGAAAAAAAATACCTGGTTCATCTTCTTCTTCAATTGATCATTCTATTTACTTGATTCAACACCCTAAATTCATAAATTTTGTTCAACTTTCATCACAATTGAACCTTCCTTCATCTACCTTTGAAATTACTTGAGTTTGTGGGTAATTCAAAGAGGGAAAATTCGGCTTTTCTATTGAATATTGTGGGGCGAAAATCGGATCAAAAGGGCAATTTTTTGGGTCTATTTCTTGAGTAACTTTATCTCCATATTAAAGTAAGTTCTAAACTCAAGTTTAGTTTCAAATTCGTTTCTTTTATTTATCTATTTCGATTTTGGGTATGTTGTTAAATTAGGGTTCTTGAACAATTGAATTGAAGAAATTAAATGTGAATTATCGGAAAATTCAGGGATGTTACACACACTCTCTTTCTCTCCTCTCTCCTTTCTCCTAGCCTCCCATATTTTAGATCTATATGCACAGTCTCTCTCCTACATTTCTATCTATTTCGTTATGTAAATCGTATTTATATGTGGTTATGACCTGCATAAGGTATGATTTAATTGTTTGTTGCATTTCTAGTAATGACGTTTAATTCTTTGATTGGGAATTGTATTATAATCTTTATTTAAGTGGCCTGGTTCTGTTACAAATGCATTTGATTGCAGACTAGAGTTTATATGTGGTTTTACGAATGCATTCCATTGCAGCATTCTGGTCTTCTCATTGACCCCGAAACCTGTAATCTCTATTTCCTTCTTTTAGATCGTTTATTCAGTTATTTTTACTAAATTTTTATGATAATTTTACTAATTTTTTTTAATGACAATTTTATAGTTATTATATGCGTGTGCAATTAAATTGTTTAGCCATTTTTTTTATTAGCTTGGAATATTTTGTGTTCTTGTGATGGAACTGCTATATTTGAATTATCTGTTTGCAGTTAATTGGTGTTTTATGTATTTGAATTTTATGATATTTGACTTATATCTATTAAAGGGAGACAGATTTCATTTTTTTTTTTTCTTCGCTGGTATAATTATAGCAATTTAATCAAGGCTACAAATGAAAATGGAGGTACAGAATAGTCTTGAGATAGCACACATTGCCAAATACTTGAATTCTTTAATTATTACTTTCGGTCGTTCTCAGTAATTCTTCTTCAGATAGCTATGCCAAAGTTCACTAATAATTCTGGACATAAGCTTTAAAACGTTGTGGTTGAGATATTAAATATTCTTTCGCAAAGTGATGTGCTTCAAACCTTTGTTCATGAGTTTGTTTAACTAAAATACTTGATTTGTTTTTTGTGATATTATATCACCTACTTTATTCTTTTATTTGTTATCATTTAAGCATTGTGGCTGAAGTTGACTGAATGATGCCTAACCATCCATTTTTTTTCTGAAGGCAGTAATAGATGAAAGAGGTGACCATATTTATATAGGTATGAAATATTTAGGTGATTAATGTATGTGATGCTCTTATTGTGTAGTCTCAGTCATAGTGTATTAGTGTAATTGATGTCAAATTTCTGCAAATTTTGTCTCTTCCTCAGTACCATCAACTTCTTGCTCTACTATTAGGCTCTTGATCTAATTAAGAGTGTGTCCAAGCTATACTTGTGCCTAAATATTGTTATTCTGAAAAGAAAATGCTTATATGGGAGATTTAGACGTCAAATGATAGTGTGCCGCTCTTTATCTAGTATGATAGCATTGGAAATTTATGTTATATTTAGCCCAACCTTTTCTGTTCCTCTTTAAGTTTTTTTGGTTATCCTTGGTTTGATTGATATTATTGAAGATCCATCTCTTAACTAGCTTTATATATGACAAATTAGGTGTGGTTGTATATTATTTTACAGGTACGACAGGTGGAGGCTGGCATTTCTTTTAATCTTTGAAGTGGTATACTGGCTATTGCTTGCTTCCTACATCTAAAATATGTCACAGTGGTCTTCAAATGCAAGGTAAATTCATAATTGATGAAGTTTGATGTTTTGATTCAAGAATTGAATTACAACTTCTTAACTTTATGTGCTTGAGTTACAATTTCTTCAGTTTTAGTGCTTTAATTACAATTTCAATCAATTTCATACTAGACTTAATACGTTTTAGTTTTGAAATTTTTGTATATATCTTTGAAGTTGAACAGTGTACTCAATAGATTTTGTGTATAGCTTGGTGCATTAGACATATAGATAATAGTTTTGCTATATTGTTGCAGGCTGTTTGTTGCTCTTATTGTGGTTTATATTAGACATGTAGTTATAGTTGGGATTGTAATTCTCAGGGGCTTTTGGGTTGCCAGTTGGGATTGTAAATGTTTTAGATATTGATAACTAATAGTAATCATAAATTGCATAATCATTTGTCATGAAGATTTTTTTTCCTTTTTTTTTTTTTGCCTTGAAATGAGGTTTCTTGGACGAATGAATATTATAAGGCAACCAAATTGCAAGTACATGATAAATTACTGTCAATATTGAAAAAGAATTTGTTTACACTTCTAGTTTGTTTCTCTTGTGCATGTTGTCTTTTCTGGTCTATTTTCTTTAAAAAATCTATTATCTTGTTTGTCATTCGATCCTATTCATTTCTCTCTTTTCATGTAGGCTTCTCTTGCAATTTAGGTAAGACGACAACTAATCATATTATTGTCCACGTTAGACAAAACTTGAGTCTCTTAGTGTCATAAAAGCATAGTTTTATTTTTGATTCGCTGAAAGTTTCCACGTTAGACAAAACTTGAGTCTGTTAGTGTCATAAAAGCATAGTTTTATTTTTGATTCGCTGAAAGTCTAAAACAAGAAAATTCTTAAAAAACCGTGACATGTCTTGCTTTTTTTGTTGTTTCTAGCAGGTTTCATTGCCCTTGATCACTTGGAATTATATTGAGAAAGCATACTTAATCATTTTTTTATTGTTGTTTTTTTATCTTGAACGATTCCTGTATTATCACTTAGTCTTGATTAGTATTTTATTTTTGTTTTTGATAGGGAGATGTATCATATTTTGATGTAAATGTATAATGTACTAGAGAAAATGAAATACAACTTGTAGTATTGTGTTTGCAATACAAGTAATTCGTATGCTAAAATATTTTTTTAGCTTTATTGATTTAAATTTTTTTTTTTGTAAAGGAGGGAAGATTATAATTATATTTTGAATTAAATTTATGTGGTTGTCCTTGAGCATATTAATTTTCAGAAACAATTTTATATTACCTCTAATTATATCTCGAGGCAAAATCATATGATTACCCCTAAATATATGTGGTTTTTAGAAGCAATGCGTTATATTGCCTCTAATTATATTGCGAGATAGAATTATATGGTTGCCCCTAAATATATGTAGTTTTAGAAGCAATGTTTTATATCGTCTCTAATTATTTTTGATGTAAGAATATATATTGTTGCCTCTAATTATATTTTGAGGCAAGAATATATATGGTTGCCTCTAATTATATTTTGAGGCAAGAATTTATATGGTGGCCTCTAATTTTAATTTTGATGCAAGAATATATGGTTGCCTCTAAATGTCGAGTCTTTTAGAGGCAACTAGTTATATTGCCTCAAAAAGGGACTTTTAGAGGCAACCATTAATTAGCGACGGAACTATTAGAGGCAACCACTAATTTGCTTCAAAAGGCAATTAGAGGCTACATCTTTGGTTTCAGAGGCAAATCTCCCTTGCCTCTATATGTGATTTTTCTTGTAGTGATATGAACAAATGAGAGCAGAAATGCTCGAAATGAAGCAAGCTAATAAGCGGCTAGCTACCGACTTCATGACATCGCAGGAAAGAATCTAGAAATTTTAAGAGGAGTTAGCATCATCCAAAGCTTCGAAGGTCCGACGTCGCGCTAATTTAAACGACATCCCCTATATGAGGGATTTCTCCGAGTCAGATGAAGAAGAGCCTGAAAATGACGATGAGCCTGAGGGCAAAGATCCATTGAATAATGAAGAGAACAATCAAGGTGAAGGAGAAGCAAATCTTATGGCAAAGCGCATGGTCCAGATCGAAAAGCAGAATAGGCGCTTAATCCCTAGGGACCCGACGCCAAGCATCGTGCTGCATCCGGACGGTTATGCAGAATCGCCGTTCGTAGAGAGGATCGCGAGATCTCTGCTACCCAAAAAGCTCAACCTGTCTACCCTCGCTGCTAATTATGACGGTTCGACTGATCCAGGCGAGCATGACGCCCAGTACAAGCAGCGGATGTGGCAAGCGTCAATTCCTTGGCATTTGGTAGAAGCTTCTATGTGCAAGTCTTTTGGAGCCACGCTCACCGGCCCCGCTCTCAAATGGCTAGGATCTCTCAAGCCAGGAAGCATCGGCAATTTTTTCACCCTAGTCAACAAGTTCTATGAGAAGTTTGCAGGCAGTTGTAGCCTGGAAAAACAGACGAGCGACCAATACGACGTCGTCCAAGGACCTAAAGAAGTTGTCCGCGATTATTATAATCGCTTTAATAAAGAAATGATTAGCATTAAAGATCTTGACACTAAGACTGCTATTGAATGTTTCAGGAAAGGACTAATTCTGCGATCAAAACTATACAACCGTCTGACGAAGTACCCGTGCCAAATGTTCAAGGAAGTCAAGTCGCGAGCGCTGGCCCAAATGAGACTGGAAGAAGAATATGCCATCACCATATCAACGCGCAGTCCACGAGCTCTTGACGTTCATGGACGCATACTCTGGATACAACCAAATTTTGATGCACCCGGACGATCAAGAAAAGACTGCGGTCGTAACTGACAAAGGTATATATTGTTATAAGGTTATGCCTTTTGGTTTGAAGAATGCAGGCGCCACCTATCAACGATCAGGCGATCACGTCCAACACTTGTCGGAGGCTTTCGACGTCCTGCAAAGGTATGGCATGAAATTAAATCCCACTAAATGTACATTTGGAGCGTCTGCAGGAAAGTTCCTAGGATATGTTGTTACGCAACATGGGATTGAAGCTAGCCGGACCAGATAGAAGCTCTTATCAACATCCAATCTCCGAGGAGCGTCAAAGAGGTGCAGAATTTGACCGGTCATGTAGTCGCGCTGAACCGTTTTATCTCTAGATCGTCCGAAAAATGTCATCTATTCTATGACGTCCTGAGGAATAATAAGGGCTTCGACTGGTCGCAACAACATGAAGACATGCTGCAAGAACTCAAAAGATACTTGGTGTCACCACCGTTGCTTTCTAAGCCAAGCGACGGAGAGACGCTACAGCTTTATCTTGCGGTGAGTAACGTGTCCGTTAGTGCCGTCCTGACACGAGAAGCAGAAATTCAGCAGCTCCCAATCTATTACGTCAGTAAGTCTCTGTTAGACGCAGATACTAGGTATTCCTCATTGGAAAAACTCATTTTAGCCATAGTTGTAGCTGTTAAAAAACTTAGGCACTACTTTGAGGCGCATACCGTTATCGTTATGACTAACTATCATGTCAAGTCTGTCTTGCGACACCCCAAATTAATATGACACATGAGTAAGTGGGCGATAGCACTCAGTGCGTACGACATCCAGTTCCGTCACAGAACAGCTAATAAGTCACAAGCTTTGACAGATTTTGTGGCAGACTTTACCCCAGAATTAGAAAAGCTTGCAGACGATAAAGTCGCAAAAATTAACCAAGTAAATGATGAACCTTGGGTATTGTTTGTTGATGGGTCTTCCAATTTTCGTGGTGCAGGTCTTGGTATTGTGCTAAAGTTGCCACAAGGGGGTAAGGTAGTACGAGCCATTTGCTGTGAATTTAGAGTGACGAACAACGAAGTCGAATACGAAGCGCTCATAGCAGGAATGACGTTAGCAGAACACATGGGAGCAAAAGCGTTATAAGTCTTCAGCGACTCATTGCTGATAGTTAGCCAAATCAAAGGCGAATTCGCGACAAAAGACTCTAAAATGGCCATGTACTTAGAAATAGCTCAGCGTAAGAGTAAAATGTTTGACTCGTTTGACATTTTGCAGATACCAAGGGACCAGAATACACAGGCAGATGCGTTGCCCAATCTCGGATCCTCTTTAAGGGACATTTCGTTTACTTTCGTCCCTATAGTTCATCTGGGAAATCCCACAGTCGCTAAGAATGTTGAAGACACCATCGCAGCAACGACCGAATAACCTCAAGACACCCAAAAGGTCGTCGGTAGTATCGGTAACCTCGTGGCTAGGAGCGACACTGACGTTGAGGAGGTAAGTGTTAGTTGGACAAAACCGCTTTATGATTATTTTGCTAACGACGTGCTTCCACCAGACAAGGAAGAGGCGCGCAGGATTCGATTCAAAGCGTCCCGGTACGTGCTCATCCAAGGAGTACTATTCAAGAAATCTGCTGCGGGGCCCAATCTGCGTCGTTTGGAAAAACATCAGTGGGAACAAGTCTTAGAGGACATGCATGAAAAGACATGTGGAAATCACTCAGGAGGGCGTAGCTTGTCCAATATAGCATAGCGCATGGGATACTATTGGCCCTCAATGAAGAAAGACGCGATGTGGGTGTGAAGACAAACACCGTTCCATCTTATAGGCTAATCGCACGACATCGCGCACTACAACAAGACAAACACCGTTCTCACTAGTATATGGGTGTGAAGCTGTTCTGCCTTCTGAAGTGAACGTCCCGACTGGGAGATGTGGTTTAGCGACGAAGCGACAGAACTGTGATGAGCTCGTGAACGACTTGAACACCATTGAAGAGTTGCGTGACGCAGCATTGGTACGCATGGCGGCTCAGCAGCAAATAGTCGCAAGGGGTTTCAACAAAAACGTCCAAGCTAGGTCCTTCATTGAAGGTAATTGGGTCCTAAGAAAAGTATTTTAGAACACACAAGAGGCTAACGCTGGTAAGTTAGGACCTAAATGGGAAGGACCATACCAAATTAGTAAGGTGGTAGGCAATGGAGCCTACCAATTGGTCCGACGCGACGGAAGCTCCGTGCCCCGTAGTTGGAACGCTACGCACCTCAAACGATACTTCTTCTAAGTTAAGTAATGTATTTTGTTTTCCCATCATTGTGTAAGAAGTAGATGATATTGCTATTGTATCTGCGTCGCTAATTTTTAGCGACCTTAGTGTTCTATCACTGTGTGTTGTTGACTTTCAGGGAAGTTACTACCATCCGTCCTAAGTCTACGGTCATTTCAAAGTCACAACTGCTTGCGACATTTCAGGGAAGTTACTACAAGGCGACAAGTAGACTTGCATCCTCTACCCCAGCTGACGTTATAGCAGGGGCACGGTCATTTCAAAGTCACAACTGCTTGCGACATTTCATCCATTTTTCTGATAAACGCACGTACATATTTATATATTTCCTACATGTATTCTAAGTTAAGAAGTCCAAACGTTATGTCTAAACGACCAAAGATGGCTTACTAAGCGCATGGCTATCCTCTAAAAACGTCAGAATAACGACTGAGACACATGCATAAGACACAAAGTGAAAACATAAGATTAACTTTGCTAAGGTTCAAAAGCACAAGTCATCAAAGTAATGGTCACCCCCATGGGCAACCCAAAAGTTCAAATGTTAAAAGTTATGATAACCTCGTAGGTGATCCAAAAAGAACAAAACAAACAGTCACTCCCTTGAGTGACCCAGAAAAAGTTTGATTAAAGTTCAAGAAATAAAGGACATAATTTAGAATGATTAAAAACTAAGCGTCAGGGACCTCGTCAGCTTCCTTCTCCATTGACGCTACACCTGGCAGAGCAATGGCTGGGGCTTCCTTTTCAGTCTCAGGGTCAGGTGGCACATCCGACGCAATGAATCCGGCGCAAGACGGGGAGTTCTCATCCACCTTTGATGAAGAGTCTGCCGTTGCAGCCAAGTCTTCTTCGTCCATCAGATCCTTCATCGAACCCATATACTTAAGGTACAGATCGATATCCTTCTCTGGCGTCCACGACACCGTCTTTTTCATTAGGAACTGGTACATCAGCTTAGCCCTGACCCTGGTCGTCACTTCCGTCTCAAGAAGGTCCAGCTCATTGTTCTGTGCGTCAACACTCGCTTGGAGAGTCTCGATCTCCCGACGCGAGGATTCTTCCAACTTGGTCGCTTTCTTCCTAATTTCCTCCAGCTCTTCTCCATTTTTTTAGGGTTACCTCCATGTCCTCCATAGATTTCTTGTAAGACTCTGCTTCAGTGCCTTTGGACTTCGTGTCTGATTCAGCCTTCTCCATCCTTTGCTTCATGGTCAATTGACCCTTTCAGCAGGGATGAGATCTCCCTCTTTGCCATAAGGAGATGTTGAGATGACTGCATAAATAGAAAAGAATGTGTGTCATTTGGCAGCCATAAGTCATTGTCATAATAGCGTAGTGACTCAAAGTAAGGTTAAGTGTCTATACCTGAAATAGAAGTTCTAGTCCATCTGACATCATGTGAGGAAGAGTGTCCTCCTTGATTCTTTCCATAACGCTAGGAAAAAGAAACCTATCAGCCTCAGGCCATATGGACCTCTCCAACGACATAAAGTCATTAGGGACGGTCACAGTGTATGAAGGCCCACTCTTGTCTGGAGGGGCCAGGAAGTCAGTTTTGCGCGCCTTAGACGCAACATCTTGCTCATCGTCCAAGTGGACGACAACCGTTGCGTCCTTCTTTGTCGACGGCGTCGACAAGCACATAGCGTCAGCAGAGGATTCCCTCTTGCGTTTACGCAGCATTTCAGCCAATGCTTGGTTGTCCAGACTCCCCCTAGGGCGCGATTGTGATGAACCTGTCCAATAGCGTTTAAGTCAGTAACGTGAAACTCTTCTGGTAAAAATCCTACCCAAAAAACAGAAGGAGTAGATAAACTAACCAGATGCCATAGATGAACAATTATCTTGAGAAGCAAATAGAATTCTTCTGAACTGCCTTTCTTCTTCTGGTACTTTCAAAAATTTGTCACAAAGACTCTGAGACTCGTCGGGATGCGACAGTAGTTTAGGCTTAAGACCTGCAGTAGAAACGATGTAAGAGTATTGTTAAAAATGCGACACGAATGTAAAAAGACTGAAAATAAACACACCTTCAGTATTCCAGCCGCTAACCAGAGACATCCCAGCTTCCCCTAGCGACGACCTCTTCACAAACACAAATCTATTTTTCCAACCTCTGTCATTCGACTGAACTCCCCCAACCAGAGGTTCTAACCTCGCTTTTGCATGTAGGGCTATTATATTTTTTGCCTTCACCCTAATTTCATAATACAACATTAGGTCGTGAAGGGTGAAGGCTTCTTCCCATGACGCCGTCACCCTGTCGATGATGCTCAGAATCCGCCAGACTTGGGGCATAATCTGCCCAGGGCTGATCTGGTAAATTTGCATCAGGTCTCTTGCTAAGGGGGGTGAAGGGAAGTCTCAGGCCTATTTTGAAGGGGTACTCATAGAGCATCACCCATTTGGGGGGACATGTTTCTGGTGGTTCATCAAACTCGGCATTCCTAATGACAGTACTTTCAGGCAAATTCCCTAAGTCTAAAAACCATAGCATGTCTTCTTCTAACATCGTTCGTCTTCATTCTCACTCCTCTGTTCCACGACTTTCTCTTTCCCTCTCGATTTTTCTTGATTTTTTACGAATGTCCTAATGCTGCATCTGCTAGGTGCCATAAGTGCAATTGGAGAAGAAAAGAAAACAGCGCGAATAAAAGGAACTAATGAACGAAAAGTATGAAATTACCTGGTATCGGTGATAGATTTTCCGGCGAAGAGAATAATGGAATTTATGGAAACTATCTTACTTAAGGAGAGAGAAAGATTTGGTGAAAATGAAATGTTTAACCGCCACAATATTTATGTCTTGAAGAGTAATCATGACATTAAGCCAACGGTTAGAATTAAACGGTTGTTTAAAAAGAAAACTACCTTTTCATTTTTTGAGACCATTGGGTTGCCTAACATAACCGCCTAAATGGATTTTCCTTCCTTCCTTGTCTTTCTCCGAAGGATATTCTCTATAATTGACGAATGAGATTCTTTCTATGATTTTTGCTAAAATATCTTGGTAACTTAGAAGGTATTTCATTTGATTTATTGATTTTTTAACAATTGTCTCATGGATTTTGTGTTACGTCGATTCAACAATTGGGGGCAAACTGTTATGGCTGAGTTTTCGCAGGACGACACTAACATGACGACATGATGACGCGATGACATGGTGACGTTTGACATGATGACGTAGCAACTATGGTGTGAAGACGTGACAGAGAACATGAGGCTAGAGCTAGAAGTTATACAGTAACGGTTTTTGCTAAATAAGGAAGGAGCTCAATAAGGCATAAAATCAGCCATTGGGGAGCGTGGGTTATGACGTTGAAGTGTAAATGAGAAAGATTTCCCATGATCAAAGGACCGAAATTAATGTAATAATTGTAGAATTTATTATATATTCGTTGGAAAAAGCCAAAGGGAAAAAAGAGGCATACAAAAGAGAAGTAAGGATCATTAGTCAAGCACTACGCAACATTACTAGAATTAAGCTAAGGGAAAAGATATTATGTAACGATTTTCACTTGCTAAGAAAGACAGTCAACCATAGTAGATTGGTGAATCTCCATCCACCCGCGGTTTTTACCCATCTTCATTGGGGTTTTCCGCGTAACCATTTTTGTGTGTTCATCCCCTTTGATCCCCATTGCATTCATTCATTGCATTATCTTACACATAATCTGGTTGAATCGTCCCAAACTTTAATTTCGTCGTAAGAGATAAATTTTAGCATAAACATTATTTAGTTTATTACACTTGATCGAGGACAAAATCCTTCAATGTCCAACTTGTCTAAGAACAAGTGTGTAACCTTCAAAACTCCTTAAGTCGCCTAATGTCTAACTTGCTGATTTGATACCATCATATGTTCATCAAACCAATATTCAAGTCATTCCTTGAAATCAGAGTTCGAACTGTCGAAACAAATAATTAACTTCTTAATCCATTTGAGCACAGCCATGCATTTTCAGTTCTCACTCTTCAAGAGGCCAAGACACCAATCCTAACTCTTAGGAGGTCTTTATCCCATCTTGTATGGCCAAAGCTCCTGTTTATGCTAAAATTTGTCTCTTACAACAGAATTAAAGTTTGGGACGATTTAACCATATTATGAATATGACAATGCAAGGAATGAATGCAATGGGGATCAAAGGGGATGAACACACAAAGATGGTGAGGCAGAAAACCCCAATGAAGATGGGTAAAAATCGCAGGTGGATGTGGATCCACCAATATACTATTGTTGATTGTCGTTATAAGTTAATGACAATCGTTACAGCTTATGCTCTATTTTGCTCTTCGTACAAAAATGTCTAGTGGTCTAGTCTAATGATACTCATTTTTCTTTTGTATGTCCTTTGCCGTATTTTTCTCCTTTGGCTTTTTGCAATTGAATGCACTAATGAATTCTTAGATTATTACAAAGGTAACGGTCCCTTGATCATAGGAGATTCTCCTAATTAAACTCCAACGACGCAATCTTCTTTCCTTCTTCATCTCCATTAACGGCTATCTCGGCTGAATAAATGTCGCGCTGGACTCCTTCCTTTTTAAGATGATCAGTTACGAACTTCCAACGTCTTGGTCTTCACGTTCCTCTCGTCGCGTCTGAACGTCGAAGTCCCTGCGTCATCATGTCATTGTCATCCTGTAAAAATCAGCCATAACAGTTTGTCTCCAATTGTCGAATCGGGGTAACACAAAAACCATGAGACAATTGTTAGAAAATCAAAGAATTAGGCAAAATATCTTCAATGTAATCAAGATTTTTTAGAAAAAATCACGCACGATAGGTATAGAAAATATCTTACGAAAAAACGTAAAAAAGGAAAGAGGATCCATTAAGCGATTCCATTAGGCAACCCAAAGGTCTCAAATGAAAAGGTAGTTTTTTTTCCAATTAGCCATTTAATTCTAACCGTTGGCCCAAAGTAATGATTGTTCTTGAAGATGTAAATATCTTGGGCGGTTGAAAACTTCAACCCACCAAATCTTTCTCTCTCTAAAACAAGATAATTTCCATAACTTCCATAATTCTCTCCGCCGGGAAAACGATCTCTAGTACCAGGTAAACTTTCTACTTTTCGTTCATCAATTTCTTTAATTCGCACTTTTCCTTTCTTCCTCAATTGTACCTATGGCACCTAGTAGGCGTAGCATTAAGACGTTCGTAAAAAACCAGGAAAAATCGAGAGGTACAGAGAAGGTCGTAGAGCAAAGAAGTGAGAATGAGGACGAACTATCAACCATGTCAGAGGAAGACATGCTAAGGTTTTTAGATTTAGGGAATTTGCCCGGCAATACTGTCATTAGAAATGCGGAGTCGGACGAACCACCAGAGACATGCCCCACCACCTGGGTGGTGCTTTATAAGTACCCTTCAAAATAGGCCTGAGACTCCCTTTCACCCCCCTAGCCAGAGACTTAATGCAGATCTACCAGATTAGCCATGGGCAGATTATGCCCCAAGTCTCGCGGATTCTGAGTGTCATCGACAGAGTGACTGCGTCGTGGGAGGAAGCCAAAAATTAGGGTTATACTATGAAATTAGGGTTAAAGCAAAGAATACAATAACCCTACATGCAAAAGCGAGATTAGAACCTCTGGTTAGGGGTGTCGAATCGAACGACAGAAGTTGGAAGAACGGATATGTGTTTGTGAAGAAATCATCGCTAGGGGAAGCTGGGAAATCCCTGATTGGCGGGTGGAACACTGAAGGTGTGTTTATTTTCAGTCATTTTTCCTTTTGTGTCGTATCATTAACACTATTCTTACACCATTTCTACTGCAGGTCTTAATCCAAAGTTACTGTCGCATTGCGACGAATCTCATAGTCTCTACGACAAGTTTCTAAAAGTATCAGAAGAAGACAGACAGTTCAGAAGAATTCTATTCGCTACCCAAGACAGTTGTTCATCTATGGCATTTGGTAAATTTTCCTTTTCTTTCTGCTTTAGGGTATAATGATGTTAGATTTCTTATTGACTCAAAGCACTTATCGACAGGTTCATCGCAGTCTCGTCCTAGGGGAAGTATGGACAGTCAAGCACTGGATGAAATGCTGCGTAAACGCAAGCGGGAATCTTTCGTTGACACTGCCTCTGCGTCGGCGACATCGACGAAGAAGGACACTGCTGTCGTCGTTCATCTGGACGACGAACAGGATATTGCGCCTAAAACGCGCAAGACTGAATTCTTGGCCCCTCCGGACAAGGGTGGGCCATCATATACTGTGACCGTCCCCAACGATTTTATGTCGTTGGACATGTCTATATGGCCGGAGGCTGACAGGTTTCTTTTTCCTAGTGCTGTGGAAAGGATAAAGGAACACACTCTTCCCCGCATGATGTCGGATGGGTTAGAGCTCTTATTCCAGGTATAATTTCTCAATTTAATTTAAAACTTTGCGACATTGTGACAATAATTTATAATTGCTAACCGACATGTGTTTTTTTTATAGTCGTCCCAACATCTCCTTATGGCGAAGAGGGAGATTTCGTCGTTGCTAAAGGGTCATCTGACCATGAAGCAAAGGGTTGAAAAAGCCGAATCGGATGTGAAGTCCAAAGGCACTGAACTGGAGTCCTACAAGAAAACCATAGAGGACATGGGGGCGACTTTGAAGAATAATGGCGAAGAGTTGGAGGAAATCAGGAAGAAGGCAACCAAACTGGAAGAATCATCGCGTCGTGAGATCGAAGCTCTCCAGGCGAACGTTGACGCATAGAAGAATGAGTTGGACCTTCTTTAGGCTGAGGTGACCACTAGGGTCAGGGCTAAGCTTATGTACCAGTTTTTAATGAAGAAGACGGCGTCGTGGACGCCACAAAAGGATATAGACCTGTACCTTCAATACATGGGGTCGATGAAAGATTTAATGGACGAGGAAGACCTGGCTGCAATGGCGGATTCTCCACCAAAGGTGGATTAGAATGCTCCGTCCTATGCTAGCTTCATTGGGTCAGACGTTCCGCCCGACTCTAAGACCGAGAAAGAAGCCCCGGCCATCCTACCGTCGCCTGTCGCATCGCCAGAAAAGAAGACTGACAAGAGCTTGGACGCTTAAACTTTTAGTTGCTTTCTCTTATGCCTTTTTTCGTTGGTTCCTCGAAACTTTATCAAACTTTGCTTTGGGTCACTCAAGGGAGTGACTCTTTTTTCTGTACTTTTGGGTCACCTATGGGGGTGACCATAACTTTAATAATTATGCTTTTAGGTCGCCCATGGGGGTGGCCATAACTTTAACAATTATGCTTTTGGGTCACCCATGGGGGTGGCCATAACTTTCATTACTATTAACTTTGACAACCGTGTTTTATCTTTTTTTTTTTTTTTTTTGCTTATGCAAAATGCGCGTGTTTCAGTCGTTATTCTGACGTTTCTAGGGCATAGTCAGGCACTTAGTAAGCCTTCATTGGTCGTTGGAGACGTAACGTTTGGACTCAGCAACTTAGAATACACATAGGAAATATATAAAAACTTACATGCGATTGTCAGAAAAATAAATGGAACGTCGCACACAGTTGTGGCTTTGAATGACAGTGCCCCTGTCGTAACGTTTTGCTGGGGTAGGAAAAGATCGAAAGACTTTGAATAGTGACAACCGTCACCTCTTGTTCTACTGTATAATAAGATGTAAGTCTTCTCATCGCGTCGTAAAGACCGTCGCAACGTTACTGGAATAGATGGGAGTGACTTTCCTGAAAGACAACAGCACACACTAAGAGAACACTAAGGTCGCTAACAGTTAGTGATGCAGACATGATGACAGTGTCATTTACTTTTTCTTTTTTTAATACGGAGAATACAAAATGAATTACTTTACTTTAGAAAAAGTATCGTTTGAGATGTGTGGCGTTCCAACTGCGTGGCACGAAGCTTCCGTCACGTCGGTCCAATTGATAGGCTCCATTGCCTACTACCTTACTGATTTAGTACGATCCTTCTCATTTAGGCCCTAGCTTACCAGCGTTATCTTCTTGTGTGTTTTGAAATACTTTTCTTAGGACCCAATCACCTTCAACAAAGGATTTGGCTTGGACGTTTTTGTTGAAACTCCTTGCGACTATTTGCTGCTGAGCCGCCATGCGTACCAATGCTGCGTCGCGCAACTCTTCAATGGTGTCCAAGTCGTTTACGAGCTCGTCACAGTTCTGCTGCTCCATCGCTAGACCACATCTCGCAGTCGGGATGTTCACTTCACAAGGCAGGACAGCTTCACACCCATATACTAGTGAGAACGGTGTTTGTCCTGTCACAGTGCGCGGTGTCGTGCGATTAGCCCATAAGATGGAAGGCAACGCCTCTGCCCATTTACCCTTTTTGGCTGTAAGTCGTATCTTCAATGTATCAATGATCGTCTCATTACTAGACTCAGTCTGTCCGTTGGCTTGCGGATATCTTGGCGTTGACGTTAACAACGTTATGTTCCATTCGTCACAGAAACGTCTTGTCTTGTTGCTAATCAATTGCGACCCATTGTCGCATATTATTTTGGACGGAACACCAAACCTGCAAATTATGTTAGTCTATATAAACGAAATCACTTCCTTGTCGCGTACCTGTTGAAAAGAACTTGCTTCTATCCACTTAGAAAAGTAATAAGTTAGTGCCAACATAAAGACCTTTTGACTTGGGGCTGGAGGTAACTTGCCAACTATATCCATGCCCCATTTAATGAAAGGCAAGGGTGTTAAAGTAGGATGCAAAATCTCACAAGGTTTATGCGTCATACCTACGTGTCGTTGACAGTTATCGCACTTGGTGACATACCTTATCGCATCTTTCTTCATTGTGGGCCAATAGTACCCCATACGCAGAGCTCTATTAGACAAGCTACGCCCTCCTGAATGATTTCCACATGTTCCTTCATGTAGGTCTTCTAAGACTTGCCCCCACTGATCTTTTTCCAAACAACGCAAGTAGGGCCCTGCGGCAGATTTTTTGAACAACGCTCCTTGAATGAGCACTTATCGTGACGCTCTAAACCGAATTCTGCGCGCCTCTGCCTTGTCTGCTGGAAGTACATCGTTAGTAAGATAGTCATAAAACGGCTTTGTCCAACTTACACTTACCTCCTCAATACCAGGGTCGCTCGTTGCTACGACGTCGCTTGCGTTACGAACGACATATTTGTCGCCTTGAAGTCGTTTAGCCGTTGTCGCGACGACTTCTCCTTCACCCCTGGCGACTGTAGGGTTTGCCAGATGGACTATAGGGATGGAAATGAATGAAATATCCCTTAAGGAGAATCCGAGGTTGGCCAACGCATCTGCCTGCATATTCTGGTCTCTTGGTATCTGCAAATTATCAAACGGGTTAAATACTTTACTCTTACGATGAGCTATTTCTAAGTACATAGCCATTTTAGAATCTTTTGCCGCGAATTCTCCCTTGACTTAGCTAACTATCAACAATGAGTCGCTGAAGACTTTTAACGCCATCGCTCCCATGTCTTCTGCTAACGACATTCCTGCTATAAGTGCTTCGTACTCGGCTTCATTGTTCGCCGCTCTAAATTCACAACAAATGGCTCGTATCACCTTGCCCCCTTGTGGCGACTTTAGCATAACACCTAGACCTGCACCACGAAAATTAGAAGATCCATCAACAAACAATACCCAAGGCTCGTCGTTTACGTGGTTAATCTACGCGACTTCGTCGTTTGCGAGCTTTTCTAACTCTGGGCTAAAGTCCGCCACAAAATCTGCCAAGGCTTGCGACTTAATAGCTGTTCTGGGATGAAACTGAATGTCGTATGCACTGAGCACGATTGCCCACTTACTCATGCGTCCTGTCAATTCGGGACGTCGCAAGACAGACTTAACAGGATAATTAGTCATAAGTATAACAATATGTGTCCCAAAGTAGTGCCTAAGTTTTTTAACAGCGACTATTATAGCCAAAATGAGTTTTTCTAATGAAGAATACCTGGTCTCTGCGTCTAGCAGAGACTTACTAACGTAATAGATTGGGATTTGCTGATTTTCTGCTTCTCGCGTCAGGACAACACTGATGGACACGCCGCTCACCGCGAGATAAAGCTGCAGCGTCTCTCCGTCGTTAGGTTTTGACAACAGTGGTGGTGACGCTAGGTTTTCTTTGAGTTCTTGCAGTGCGTCTTCATGTTGCTGCGACCAATCGAAGCCTTTATTCTTCCTCAGAACGTCATAGAATAGATGACATCTTTCGGACGACCGGGATATGAAACGATTTAGCGCGACTACACGACCGGTCAATTTCTGCACTTCTTTGACGTTCCTTGGAGATTTAATGTTGATAAAGGATTTTATTTGATCCAGGCTACCTTCGATCCCTCGTTGCGTAACGACATACCCTAAGAACTTTCCTGCAGACACTCCAAATGTACACTTATTAGTGGGATTTAATTTCATGTCATACCTTCGTAAGATGTCGAAAGCTTCCGACAAGTGTTGGACGTGATCGCTTGCTTGTTTGGATTTGACGTGCATATCGTATATATATATACCTCCATGGTGTCGCCCAATTGGTCTTTAAACATCTGGTTGACTAATCGTTGGTAAGTAGCAGCTGCATTTTTCAAACCAAAAGGCATAAATTTATAACAATATATACCTTTGTCAGTGACGAACGCTGTCTTTTCCTGATCGTCCAGGTGCATCAATATTTGATTGTACCCAGAATATGCGTCCATGAACGTCAGGAGCTCGTGGCTTGCCGTTGCGTCAACCATCGCATCAATATGAGGTAAAGGGAACGGATCTTTGGGACATGCTTTGTTTAAGTCTGTGAAGTCTATGCAGACTCTCCACTTCCCGTTCTTCTTGCTTACGACCACGACATTGGCTAGCCAGTCCGGATATTTAACTTTGCGGGTTTTTCCAGTGTCGATCAACTTTAGGACCTCGTCGTTGATGATTTGGTTCCTTTCAGGCGTGAATTTTTATCTTTTTTGCTTTACTGGCTTGTGATCGGGATCGACGTTGAGTTTGTGTGTTATGACGTCGGGGCTGATTCCTGTCATATCCTATGGGATTAAGCAAAACAATCTTAATTAGCCTTTAAAAAATCAATCAACTGACCTCGTATATCTGACGACAGCGTCGCTTCGATTCGAACGACGTGATTGGGGATGGACGGATCGAGCATCACTTCATCTACGTCCTGCTCACTGGGACCGTTGGGCGCTAATCCATCCTTTAATTGCTAGATGGCTGCCTTTGGAGGCTTCAGCGACGAGCTGTAGCATTCTCTCGCGGATTTCTGCTCGCCCTTTATTTCTTGGACACCCCACTTGGTTGGGAACCTCAACGTCTGATGATAAGTTGACGTTACGGCCTTCATCTTGTGTATCCATGGGGTGCCAAGAATGATGTTATATGCAGACAGGCAATCCACGACGTTGAATCTGGTCGGCAGGTTGACGCCTTTGGCTAATGTTGGCAACGTCACCTCTCCGACAGTGTGTTGGGCCTCTCTGCTGAAACCAACTAAAACAGTAGATTTTTTAGTAATATCTTTATCACACAATCCAATACCTTCGAGGGCACTTTTGAATATGATATTAGTTGAGCTGCCCCCATCGACCAACACTCGCTTCAACAAGGAATTACTAACAGCTAAGGATATGACTAGTCCATCATGGTGCTCTACGTCGCAGACGTCGTCGTCGTCAAAGGTAATTGCCATCGCTTCCAGCTTGCGTTCTTCTGCTGACCTGTAAGATTTAAAAACGGCGGACGAGGGAGTACCCTCTCTTGCTAGCCTTTTGGCTGCGGAATACGTTAGTCTACATACATCAGATCCACCAGAAATAACATTAATTACCTTTACGTGCGTGGGTGACGCAGGCGGGACGGACTGCGCAGGATTCCTTTCGAAGGACGCTTTGCCTTTGTCTCTTAGGAGATCTTTGAGATGCCCCTTATTAAGCATGAACCCGACCTCGCGTCGTAACGCAATGCATTCCTCCGTCTTATGACCATGATCATGATGGAACTGACACCACTTTGTCTGATCTCTTTGCGCCTCCGGTCGGTCACTCTTCTTTGGCCAACGGACGGGTGCTCCGATCTTGGTTAAGGCATTTATGACGCCTCCGACATCGACGGGGAATCCATAAGAGTCAAGATCAGGGAGGGTTGGTGACTCCGTCCTTGCGTTGTTACCTGCACTATCGACAACGTCAGCAACATTGTTTACCTGATTTGAGCGACTATATGGGTGGTTTCGCCAATTATTCTTTTTGAGGACGAAAGCCTTCTGGTCGTTGGGATTTTCTAGTGCACGACGCGTTGATATGGTATTGAGGATGGCATCGACTTCTTCCAGCCTCATCTGTGCTAATGCTCGTGATTTGACTTCCTCGAACATTTGACATGGATACTTCGTTAGACGATTGTAGAGTTTTAAACGCAGAATTCCTGAAACATTCAATAGCAGTCTTAATATCAAGATCTTTAATGCTAATCATTTCTTTATTAAAGCGATTATAATAATCGCGAACATATTCTTTAGGTCCTTGGACGACGCCATATAGGTCGCTCGTCTGCTTTTTCAGGCTACGACTACCTTCAAACTTCTCATAGAACTTGTTGACTAGGGTGGAAAAATTTTCAATGCTTCCTGGCTTAAGGGTTTCGAGCCATTTGAGGGCAGGACCAGTGAGCGTGGCTCTGAAAGATTTGCACATATAAGGTTCCACCAGATGCCAAGGAATTGACGCTTGCCACATCCGCTGCTTCTACTGGGCGACATGCTCGCCTGCATCAGTCGAACCGTCGTAATTGGCAGCGAGGACGGGAAGATTGAGCTTTTCGAGGAGCACGGCCCTCGCGATTCTCTCTACGAACGGTGACTCTGTATAGCCATCAGGATGCTCCACAATGCTTGGCGTTGGAGCTCCGGGGAGCTGCGACATGAGTTTCATCAGGATCATGCGCTTTGCCATAGGATTTGCTTCTCCTTTGCCAGGGTCGTTCGCTTCATTATTCAAGGCTCTTCATCCTCGAGCTCTTCGTCATTTTCAGGCTCGTCATCGTCTGACTCAAGGAAGTCCCTCATATGGGGATGTCGTTCATATTAGCGCGGTGTCGGACCTTCGAAGCTTTGGACGACGCTAACTCTTTTTGCAATTTTTGAATCCTTTCTTGCGATGACGTGAAGTCAGTAGCTAACCGCTCATTAGCTTGCTTCATTTCGAGCATCTTTCGTCGAGATTTGGTGTTTCTCCCATTTGATGGATTTTGAACAGTAGCTAGTTTGGTTATGCCCCACAGTGGGCGCCATATTGTTTATGCTAAAATTTGTCTCTTACGACAGAATTAAAGTTTGGGACGATTCAACCAGATTATGAATATGACAATGCAAGGAATGAATGCAATGGGATCAAAGGGGATGAACACACAAAGATGGTGACGCGGAAAGCCCCAATGAAGATGGGTCAAAACCGCGGATGGATGTGGATCCACCAATCTACTATTCTTGACTGTCGTTATAAGTTAATGACAATCGTTACAGCTTATGCTCTATTTTGCTCTTCGTACAAAAATGTCTAGTGGTCTAGTCTAATGATACTCATTTTTCTTTTGTATGTCCTTTGCCGTATTTTTCTCCTTTGGCTTTTTCCAATTGAATGCACTAATGAATTCCTAGACTATTACAAAGATAACGGTCCCTTGATCATAGGAGATTCTCCTAATTAAACTCCAATGACGCAATCTTCTTTCCTTCTTCATCTCCATCAATGGCTATGTTGGCTGAATAAATGCCGCGCTGAACTCCTTCCTTTTTTAGATGATCGGTTACAAACTTCTAACATCTTGGTCTTCACGTTCTTCTCGTCGCATCTTAACTTTGAAGTCCCTGCGTCATTATGTCATTGTCATCCTATAAAAATCAGCCATAACAGCTTCCACTCAATTCATAGCAGTTCCGATCGCTGCTTTTATAACCTCCTTTTACGGCACAAAAACATACTAATCCTTAAGTAAGAACAGTGTCATACTCATGTCAAAGGAATCCACGAAACATATTAATAAGAGTCTCATAAACCTTTTAGAGAACTCCCACTAGGTCTGCCCAGCGTGTATCAACTATACAAGCCTATGCAAATGACTTAGACAACTCCATGTCCCTATAGCCCATGAAACTGCGCTATCAATCAACTTGCAATCTAGTCCATGAAACTGAATCATTTACGTTCAACTTAATGATTCGGACTAGGGACTAAGGTATATTATAACTCATGTTCACTCGATAGAGTTTAATTTGTCAAATCACGCATTTGACAATCCTATCAAACGTTATAAAATACTCTGAACGAGTTATTTAATACTAAACCAAGGTTAAATTAGAACAAAAACTTATATTGATAAACATAAACATAACATATCAAAATGAGTAATTATAACTGTGGACTAATTAAAAGTAACCAGTACACAATTAAAGCCACTCTCCTATATGCTTAAGTCCTATAGCCCTTGTATGACTCTCATGCTTAGGCTGAGGCAATGGTTTAGTCAAAGCATCAACAACATTGCTATCCGTACGAACTTTGCTAACTATTACATCTTTTCGCTCAACGATTTCTCGAATAAGATGAAACTTTCTAAGTACGTGTTTACACCTTTGATGTGATCTTGGTTCCTTAGACTGAGCTATGGCACCATTTTTATCACAATGTAAAACAATACCATCTCCAACACTAGGCACTACTCCTAGCTCCAGAATGAACTTCTTCATCCAACGGTTTCCTTTGCTGCATCTGCCGCAGCAATGTACTCAGCTTTTGTTGTAGAATCAGCAACAGTGCTTTGCTTTGAACTTTTCAGCTCACTGCCCCTCATTTAGACAAAAGATGAAACCAGATTGGGATCGGAATTCATCCTTGTCAGTTTGGAAGCTCGCATCTGTATAACCCTCAACAATCAACTTACTCACCTCCATACACTAAGAAATTATCCTTAGTCCTTCTCAAGTACTTTGGGATATTCTTAACTGCACTCCAGTGTGCGTAACCTGGATTTGATTGGAATCTGTTATAAATGCTTAAGGCATATGAAACATCTAGATGAGTGCAAATCATGGAGTACATAATGGACCCTATCGCTGACGCATAAGGAACATTACTCATTCGCTTAATCTCATCAGGTCAAGCGACACACCATGTTGCATGGGTAGAAAACCTCTCTTAGAGTTTTCAATGTTGAACTTAGTGACGATCTTATCTATATAAGTTCGTTGGCTAAGTCCAATCATCCTCTTAGACCTATCCTTATAGATCTTGATCCCCAAAATGTAGTCAGCGTTTCCAAGGTCTTTTATAGAAAAATAACTTTTCAACCATTCCTTGACTGACTCAAGCATGGGAATGTCATTTCCTATGAGAAGTATGTCATCTACATACAAGACCAAGAAGACTATGTTACTCCCACTTTCCTTCTTGTAAACACAAGACTCTTCTCCGTTTTTAGAAAAACCAAATTGTTTGATTGTCTCATCAAAACGAAGATTCCAACTCCGAGATGCTTGCTTCAATCCATAAATGGATTTTTGAAGCTTACATAGCTCTAGGATTTTCTGGATCCACAAAACCCTCCGGCTGTGTCATATACAATCCTCTTTCAAGAACCCATTCAAGAAAGCAGTTTTGACATCCATTTGCCAAATCTCGTAATCATAAAAGGCGGCGATCGCTAGGAGTATCCGAATGGATTTAAGCATGGCTATTGGTGAAAAGGTTTCGTCATAGTCTATACCATGAACTTGCTTGAACCCTTTTGCATCCAACCTTACTTTATAAACCTGAATATTACCATCCTTGTATGTTTTCACTTTGAAAACCCATTTGCAACCAATAGGTGTAACCCCATGGGTAAATCTACCAAGTCTCATACTTGATTTTCATACATGGATGCCATTTCGGACCTCATGGCTTCAAGCCATTTTTCGTCATCATCAAAGCTTGCTTGTAAGTAGTAGGTTCCTCAAATTCTAAAATCATTATCTCAGAATTTTGGTTAACAAGAAATCAACAAACCTCTTGGTTGGTATTCTTGTTCTACTAGACTTACGAGGGGCTGCAACAGGAGAAATTTTCTTCTCAACAATTTGAGAATTTTCGCACGAATTAGATTCGAGTGGGATAGTAGAATGTTCGTGTACGGGATGCACGTCCTCCAACACTTGGTCAATTATGGGAGAAGATTCCTCCAAAGGAGGAACAATTTCTAGCCCAACATATGGCTCTTGTGTCGTTGTCTCTAACATAGGATGAACTATGTCCATTTGTTGCTCTTCTCGAACTTCTTCGAGAAATACATTACTCCCACTTGCCTTTTTGGAAATAAAATCTTTTTCCAAAAAGACACCAGACGAGCAAAAACACTTTGCCCTCAGTCGATTGTAGAAGTAATAGCCCTTGGTTTCCTTGGGATAACCCACAAGAAACACTTATCTGATTTAGGGGCGAGTTTTCTGAAAGTAAACGCTTTACATAAACCTCACATCCCCAAATACTGAAAAGACAACTTGGAACTTTTCCACTCCATATCTCATATGGTGTTTATCTACTGCCTTTGATGGAGTTCTATTAAGTGTGAAAGTAGCAGTTTCGAGAGCATATCCCCAGAAGGATATTGGAAGATCAGCAAAACTCATCATAGACCGAACCATATCAAGTAGAGTTCGGTTCCTCCTTTCGGATACACCATTCAACTGAGGCGTGCCATACGGAGTGAGTTGTGAAAGAATTCCACAACTCTTCAAGTGATCACTAAACTCTTAGCTCAAATATTCACCACACGATCGGATCGCAGTGCTTTGATTGTTTTGCCAAGCTGGTTTTGGACTTCATTCTGGAATTCTTTGAACTTTTCAAATGATTCCGACTTATGCTTCATTAAATAGACATATCCATATCTACTTAAATCGTCCGTAAAAGTAATGAAGTATCCAAACCCTCCCCTAGCTTTTGTGCTCATTGGCCCCATACATCAGTATGTATTAGGCCCAATAGATCACTGGCTCCTTTCACCCTTTCCAGTAAAAGGTGACTTTGTCATTTTACCCATTAAACATGATTCACACACATCAAATGGCTAAAGTCAAAGATGTTAAAGTCCATCTTTATGTAACTTCTGAATGCGTTTCGCTTTATGTGTCCTAAACGACAATGCCATAAGTAAGTAGGATTAGTATCGCTTGATCTATGTTTTTTGTGTCTATGTTAAGGACATCTTTGTCTAAGTCTAGGAATATAGACCATTAGACTTTAGCAGTGGCATAAAACATTGAATTCAAATAAAGCAAGAAACAACCTTTCTCAATTGTAAATGAAAACCCTTCATTATCCAAAACAGGAATAGAAATAATGTTTTTGGTAATAGCAGGAACATAATAACAATTATTAAGCTCTAATATTAATCCAGAAGGCAAAGGTAGACTATAAGTCCCAACTGCAACGGCCGCAACTCTTGCACCGTTTTCGACTCGCAGTTCCACCTCTCCTTTAGCCAAGGTTGTACTCCTTCTTAGTCCCTGCACATTCGAAGTAATGTAGAAACACAACCGGTATCAAATACCAAAGAAGTAGATGTTGCTAAATTAATGTCAATGACATAGATACCTGAAGAAGAAGCCCCATACTTCTTATCCTTCAAGTACTTCAAGCAGTTACGCTTCCAATGACCTATTTGATCACAATAGAAGCACTTCGCATTTGCGGCCACCTTTGGCTTTGCCTTTGCCTGTGGCTTACAGCAGTCTTAGTGGCAACTTGCTTGCCCTTATCTTGCTTTTTCTTCCAGCCCATTCTTCTTAAAACCCTTTCCTTTTAACCATAAGAACTTCCTTCTTAGGTCAAAGTGATGTTTTGCTCGGCAGTCATGAGCATCCCATGTAACTCAGCAAGGGTTTTCGACACCTCATTCATATTGAAATTCAATCGAAACGTATTGAACCCCTCATGAAGTGAGTGCAGAATGATGTCAGTAGCCAACTCTTGGCTATAAGGAAAACCCCAACCTCTCCATGGCCTCGAAAAACCGATCATTTCGAAGACATGAGTGGCGACCGGCTTGCCTTCAACTAAGCAACACTCAAGAATATATAGCCTTGTGAGTTTCATACCTCTCTATCCGAGCTTGTTGTTGAAACATGGTTTTCAACTGTCGGATAATGCTATAGGCATCCAAGCTTGCAAACCTCTTTTGAAGGCTTGGTTCCATAGCCGCTAGCATAAGGCAAGTAACAATTACTGACCTTTCTGCAACGGCCTTATGGGCCTCTTTTCAGCATCAGTAGAGGTAGTAGTTAAAACTGGATCGGGGTTTCAAGAACATCCTTTCGACCTTCGGACCTAAGAACAATTCTTAGATTCCTTTCCCAATCAAGGAAGTTGTTCCCGTTCAATTTATCCTTCTCAAGGATTGAACGTAAGTTAAAAGGTGAATTATTGTTGTTACCAGACATGATATCTACATAGAAGATGCAAAAGAATAAGTATGTTTATCATAATAGCTTTTAACAAATTTTAAACACTTTAAAATAAAAGCTATGCACTTGACCAATTTTTGTCCCTTTTTGAATCAAGTTTCTAAGATCCTAATCAAACATGATTTATAAGTGGACTTTGGCGCTCAACTTAAAACCAAGTTTAAAAGGTAAGTAAACTTTTTTACTAATTACAACAATAATTGTAACTCTTAGTTAATGGGTGATTGCTAAGATGATTACGCTCCCAGGTAAGGAAGTTACCCACAACGTTGGGGAGAGCTTCCTAATCCTAGACGGAGCTTGTCACCCAAACACAAAACCCATGAACTTTGCTACAAAATCCAAAACCGTTTTGATGATTTTGTTGGCCAAACCAAACTAAACTTGCAAATTTAGGAAATTTACTCTACTTAGCCCAAGATTGAAGGTAACACTCTGCTTTGGCAGAACCTATTACTAACAATCAATTTTTAGTAGGTGTTTGTTTGGAATAGCAAAAAACCAATATTTTATTTAAGGGACCTAAGTAAATTATTATGTTGATTTAATTACTAGTGAACATTTAAATAATTAAATCACAAGCATAATAAACTTAGAAAGCATTTAAAAGCAATATTTAAATGCACAAAATAAAATGTGATCCTAGTATGGCCCCTAAACCTAAAGACTACTCTTTAAGGCTCCCTTGTTGAATCACCATGGATCTCATCCTTGTGCTTCATAGGATAAGATTGAATCACCATTCTTCTTATTACTACTTGAATAAATATTTTTGAATTATAAACTAAAATATTACAAAAATACCAACGATGCGTAGATCGTATTTAGATTACAAAAATACATTAACGATACGCAGATCGTATTTTCTATCCAAGTTTTGGGCCATACTAGTCACCGCATGCATTCATAATATCAAATATATAAAACATGCATTTTAATCAACTATTAAAATAAATTATCATGTTTTAACAACTTTAAAACATAATAATACCATGAAGATTTAATCTCACATTAAATCCTATGGTTGGTATCTTAAGACAAAATTTAATCATATTAGAATTTCATCTCACAAAGGCTTTAAAATATTAAAGCAATTGTAGGCACCACATATATTTTTATCATATTAAAAAAAAAATTAAACATGATGACTAACCACATAAATAGTCATGGAAGAATCAATCAACTATTAATACTAACAACCTAACATGTAATTAACATCATAAAAATAATAATAATAATAGTTACTAACTCCTTAGTAACCCCCTTTAAAATTAACTAGTCAATTATCACATATAATTAACTAATAAAATTAAAGCTCATTATTTTAATTCAATTATGACTTAAATATGAAATTAATCCCCATTCATTAATCAATTTGCAATATTGGAATATACTCAAAAAAAAAGAGGAGAAGGCAGGGCTGCCAAGGCAGCAGTGTGCACTGCCACCCCAGCGCCGGCCCACCACCGCGACCACCAGGAACGACCGGCAGCACCGCATCGCTGGCCTGGACCGCGGCGACCACAAGCGGCAACTTGTGCTACGCAGCGCCACGCGCGGGCAGCATCAACTGCCCAACCAAGAAAACCGCGCACGCCACCACCACGTCGGGCGACTTGCCGGCGGTGCGCCAGCCACCACCGTGGGTGAAATCCCGACTGTCCTTCCCCCCAATTCAATTATCTACAACCCTTGTGCATAATTGAATGGAATTTCACAACAACTGTTTTGGGGAAAAAAGTTAGGGTTCATATCAATTTTGTTTAACAAACGCCAAAAAAAAATATATATATATATAAACTAACACACAAAATCTGATATTTTTTGATGTGAGATTTTAATTTTGAGTATAATATATATTTATATATGCATAAAAATCCAATTTTTATGTTTCCAATCAATTAATATCATAATATTAATCATGCAAATAAATTCATATATAAAGCCCTCCCTTAATTGAATTAAAAAAATGAAATAAAACATGCATCAACATGATCATATCAATCTATGCAATATGCTAACTGATACCACTGTAGGAACTTAGATGCATAATGCGGAAAACCAAGTATCATATACTTGAACATCTGTCCCAAGATCATTGCATAAACTAACATGAATCAAATAATATATATATATATATAACATTATATATCTTTGATGCGTGAATCCTCAAAGGTACTAACTTCCAAGTGAGATCTTATGAGAACGTCAAGCGTCGTTCCTCTAGTATTGGTCCACGAACAGCACTTGGATCACGACGTATGCTAGTACGGAAGAGAGAAAAACACTCTCTTACTTTTTGAGGTGAGGGCCGAAATGGGTGTGAAAATACTAAGGGAAAAATCATATTTTTTTTCACTCTAGAAGTTGTAAAAAGTATGTCAACCTTTGTAACCCCTATATCATTATATAAGGTGGTTACAAAAGAGGTGTTTTATGAGGCTTTATTTTGCCTCATAATGTCATACATGACATTATGAGCCTAAGAAACTCATGAGTTACAACTCTTTTCACCCATCATAAAACTGTCCGACCCATTTCACAAATGGATTTGGGTAATATATATCCAAGTGTAATTACTTGTGTGACCTCATGGAACTCAATAATACTAGTAGTTGGCCCAATCATATTAGTCCAACAAATCACAATTAGCTTCTAGCAAAACGTTGTGATCACCTAATATTATTGAATATATTACCTCCATAATTTATCCTAATATTATTTAGTTTATTACACTTGATCGAGGACAAAATCCTTCGGATTCATACACCAAGTAATGCGATACTTCTAAAGGTCGACCCTACCCGAATTGACCCAACCGATCCAACCAGAATTAAGTCGACCCGATTCAACTCGACCCGAATACACCCTATATAATTCAATGTGACCCAGTTTAAGGCCGAGTCAACAACCTGCACCCGACCCGAAGCCTTTTAGATCCGACACACATCCGAACCCAAATGAACCCGACCCAGGTTTAATCCCAATACAAAATTGATCCGAATTCGACCGACTCGTAACTGACTTTTATGATTTGTTTGCCGCCTCTACTTAGAAGTACTCCTAAGATGAGTAGGCCATGGAAAAACAATACCAGTCATCATGTCAATTAAAAGCTGAGTAGTGAGCACCACAAAAAGTCTCACAAAAAGCATAGCCTTGGACATCAAGTAAAAAGAAACAACTAAAATATCAATTTGTTGACTTGGTTCCTTCGTGGAATCTTACCAAATCAAGTGTTTTGGAACTTTATTGTTGACCCAATAATGTTTCTTGGAACCCAAGCTCAAACATCTCTACAAATAGCAGTTGCCATTTCCCATATTTTTTAAATTCATTCATATTAACCCACAATAGTGAGTCGAGTTTGGTAACACTAGAGTGAAAAATGGCAACAGTTGGTCCATGTCTAGCCGAAGTGTACGTGTTGTGGAAGATGGAAAAGGAGAAAACTGAAGAGATGAGGAAAAATATAGTAAAAGAAACTACAATTACTAGTAGTACTACTGCAGATGAAAGTAGCACATTGAGGAATTGCAGCGCGTCCCAAGGTGGTTGCTTCTCATGGATTCAAAAGAAGATACATCCGTCTTCTTTGCCTTCTACCAAATAAAATGCTATCAAGGAGTAGCTACCAACTTTTTGGATTGATTAACGAAGCAAACCGTCTATTTCTTTTACGAAATCGAGAAGGTTTTGAGTCTTCACACTTTAGGCTCGTGCTACAACCCACATGACTCTCGAAATATTCAAGAATTACGCTCATTCAAACGTTTAAAATATGTACGTACTGATTTTTTAACCTTTTTTTAGTTTTACAAGTATTGAAGATAAAGACAAGGAGATGTCAAAGTTGAATATCATCAAGCTTATTTGAGCACATACTAGTTTCATTTTATATCGTTTATTTGTGTAAAAATAAAAACTTATGATGGATTGGCCAATAATATTCAGTACTCCACCAAGTATTGATTTGGGTTGACTTAAAATTTGGCACATTCTTTATTTTTTACTTCTATTATTTAAATTTAGCACTTGTTAGTTGTTACTTGAAAAATTTGTAAACATGTGTCATATTAATGACAAAGCAATATTCTTTTTTAAGTTTCGCAACCTACATACGGAATTTGATATTGATATGCTTATTGTTTTGATTGTTATATAATAGTTTTTCTTTGTTAATGAGAACATCACATTTCCTCATTCAATGTGGGGTTATTTGGTGTGTGATATTTTTGTAATAGGTTTGACAATAATATTAAAGACGTCAGTCTCCTATACGATATACTCACATATGACAATCCAAACATTTCACAATTCATTGAGGGGTCAAATATTTAATTATTTTTTTAGAGTCAAAATATAAGGAATTTGTCCAATCTACATCGAGTGCACTCTTCAAATTTATCAATTCGAAGAGAGCCCAAGGCAGCAATGCATTCCAATCCCATGGTCAAATTTTCAAAGGAAAGAAGTAAACGGAAAAATAACACTTATTTCGATACCTCCCCTCTCATACAATTGTAGTGCACTTGCTACCTCTTTGGAACTCAGAGAAAGAACATAAACTAGCAAGTTGTATTCTAGATTAAATAGTATAAATATCAATGTATTTTGTTTTTGTTTTTCAAGAGCCACATAAGATACAAATGAGATTCGATTCCATATTTTTAAATTACCAACCCGACCTCATAAGTTATCTGATAATTTATAATTATCTACTAAAATTTGTTAATTATGATTGTTAATAAGATGGGGATTCCGTTGCTTAAATATTGTGTGTGAATATTTTACTTGTACTATGACACAAAATCTTTTGGATAAAAAAGGAGTGAAAAAGTAAATTGAATACAATCAGCCAAGAAGTTAATATAGTATTAACAGTGGGTTAGAGAGATAAATTAAGGTTCCCCCTTTATAGCTTTTGAAATATCACTGATAGTTGCAAGCGATGTCCTACAACAGCCACCAATGAGTTTAGCACCAGAAATGCGCCATCTTAGAGCTAATGACCCAAATTCATTGTCCTCGGAACACTCTGGTAGCTGCAACATTCAATCGAACAAAACAATGGAAATCATTTAGGAATTAGGAATATCACTTCGGGATTCTAATACCAGTTTATGTTAACACGAATCAGAATCGGGCATAAAGTAGAGGAAGCTAGTGACTCACCAGCCATCTCTTTGCTTTGCCATCCCATATCTCACCACTGTTGGGATAAACTACTATCATCTTGTCTGTCAGCTGCATGATTTGAAAAGGAAGAGAATTAAAAATCCCATAGAGAATCTATAACTCTGGCAAGGACAGAAGCACCGTAAACAGACAAACAACAGATCTTTTGGTGCAGTTTTTTACCTCCTTAAATTTGCGAATTAGACCATCAACATAATGTGGTGGTGCACAATTTATTCCTACCATCGCAACTCTCTTACTCTCGTTGATAACATTGAGACATTCTTCAAAGTTTTCTCCTGAAGGGGCATGTATACCGTCTACACAGCTAAAGCAGATCCATGAAGGGATTTGGACATTTTCTTCCTCAAGCAAGTCCACAATGGCCTGCAAATAGATATTGCAGCTGAGGAAATGCAAAGGGAGCAACACTTCATGACTGACTAGCAATTCACTTTGCAAACACACAGACTGTCATTAGGAATTAGGAATGTTGTCTATTCTAAATCATATAATACAGATACCAATAATACTTTATCCCTTGGCCTTCCTCTACAAGAGTGCCAAATTATTTCTCTCAGTCATACAAATGATCTGTTAGTCTATCTTTACCACATTTTCCTAAAAAATAATTCACAAGCAGCAGGTTTAAGCGGACTATTGCCTAGCATTTTTCTCATATAAAGCCAACAAACATCTTCCAGTTTACATAAATACATCAAGTTCCAAGATCAGCCCACATAGATATCGTCAGCTTATAACAATTTTAAACCTATGCTGTTCATGTATATTTTCAATCCTCAATATGACCCCTATTTTGAAGTGGTGGATCTAGATATGTCTGGAATGGAAAGGTAAGTCATAAAGCCTATATTCAAAAGAAATATTATTCATGACATCTTTGCAAATATTGTCGAGTAAGAAATAGAATGACAATAGCAAGATATTTTGCTAGGAACAGCACAACTGAGTTTCAAGGCTGTTGGGAATGGTTTCAAATGCTAAAATATCAAGACTAGCTCCTGCTAGAACTTGTAGTATCCGCCTATGGAAATCCTTTAGCTTAATCAAGCTTACATCTTCTCCATAAAGTCCACTGCAATACGAGGCGTAATCAGATCATCACTAGTATTTATCTATAGTGTTAGGATCAATCACCTTGCTAGAGATAGTTCTGAAGAAGAAACACAATTTTGTGATCGTATATCTTACTTGGCAAGGCGAAATTCCTCGTATTGCAACAAGTACTAAATGTTGCATCGAGATATAACAATCATGAGATTTCAAACCAACGAGTTTCAAGTCCTTCAGTGAGACAAGGTTTCGAAAATTTGACGAGTATCCAGTAGGAACCTTTAACCTATGCAGGGACTCACAAAAATTGGTTTTCTCCTTCTTAGACAAAGTGCAGCAAGCTGGTGGAAGATAATAGTGTTATCCCCGTTCTTGAGGTGCTAGTTTTGGTCTGCCCATTTCAGCCATGTCTTTCCTAGCTTTAACTCCATCCTTTGTCTTCCCGGGCATATTAAACAATGTTCCGACAATGGCATCACAAAAATTTTTACAATGTGCATTAGATCAAGACAATGCCTGACTTTCAAACATTCCCAACACGGAAGGTCCCAAAATTTAGACCTTTTCTTGTATAAGTTCTTTGAGACATTTTTGAAGGGCTTGCCCAAAACTATTTCAATATCCTTTACCCTCTTAGAAACCTCTTTTCCACGTAAGGGTACAGGGGCTTGTCTCATCTCCACTTTTCAGTTGAAATTTTTTTTCTTCTTACGAAATGGATGATCTAAAGTAAGCCATGTTTGATAATGCAGGTCGACATTCTTCCCCACAATTATGTAACCGCTCGTCAATCATATCCTCATCACAAATAGGGCATGCCTTTCCTCCTTTAACTGTATACCCTGACAAATTCCCATAAGCTGGGAACTCATTAATTATGCAAAATATCATGGCACGCAACGTGAATTCAGTTTTCACATACGCATCGAAACATCAAAACACCTTCACCCCACAACAATTTCAGATCTTAAAGGAGTAGGTCAAGATACACATCTATGTCGTTTTCGGGTTGCTTAGGACCCGAAATAAGAAGCGATAGCATAATAAATTTACGCTTCATACATAACCAAGGAGGGAGATTATAAATTTACCCGAAATAAGAAGGGTTATGTTAGGTACCTACTGTGCCAAATGGGTTCATCCCATCTATAGAAAGTCCAAGCCTAAGATTTCGAGATTCTTTACCAAAATCGAACTACATTCAGTCGATATTTCTCCATAACGGAGAATCGATCGGATGTCTAAGCATTCCATCTTTCTTCCTATTTTCCGCATGCCACCTTAATAATTTAGCATTAATTTCATTCAAAAATAAACGCCTAAATCTCGGAATGATTGGAAGATACAAAAGAACTTTCGCCGGAGTTTCTTTCTTTCTCATCCCCTCATTATTATTCTCCTTTATCTTGTATCGAGACTTTTCATACGTAGGACACTCATGTAAATCCTTGTACTCGTTTCGATACAACACACAAATCATTTTGACATGCATGTATCTTCTCATATTCCATACCTAATGGACACAACAGTTTCTTTGCGTCATAGGTAGAGTTGGGTATTTCATTCCCTTCAGGTAGCAATTCTTGTAAAAAGGTGAACAACTCACTTAGACTTTTATCTGTCCAACTATTTTTGGATTTCATATTGAAAAATGTAAGGATGCTAGAAAGTTTAGTGAAATTTCTACACCCCAGACACATAAGTTTGTCCGCTGCACTTAAAATACTATCATACATATGCGGACGATCGATTCCTTCATCCTCCAACTTGTGCAACATCTCATCTGCCCTATCATTCTTATCATATACCCTATCATTCTATCAT
Source organism: Beta vulgaris subsp. vulgaris (assembly GCF_026745355.1). Taxonomy (NCBI): domain Eukaryota; kingdom Viridiplantae; phylum Streptophyta; class Magnoliopsida; order Caryophyllales; family Amaranthaceae; genus Beta; species Beta vulgaris. Next base: position 30,118,495 of record NC_079207.1, on the reverse strand, counting down.
CCTCTCCTTCATCCTCAACCTCAACTTTCATGTGATCAACATTCAAATCATCACACAAGCTAGTGGGGCTCATACCCAGATCATAAAACTCTTCATGCCATGTCCACCTAGTATAGTTACTCTTAAACCCACGATGAACCAAATGATCTTTAATTTAAGCCATATCATGATACCCCCTTGAGTTATTGCAATCAGTACAAGGACACAAGACTAACTTTGACCCATTCTGCGATTGATGTTCTAACGCAACCCTGATAAATTCATCAATCCCATGTAGAAATGTCGCCAAAATCCGATTACCATACATCCACTTTCGATCCATATTCATACACTAGAGACACCAAACAAGAACATAATCGATCACATCATTCAAAGTGGCTTATCAAATGCAGTCATGACCATTGGGGTCCTTATCACTCCAACCTAACCCATCCTTGAGTTTCTCAGCTAACTAGTGAATGAACATTTGGTTTTCAATTCTAAGAAAAATCCGGCAATACTTCCCTACAGTTCTCCAAGTACACGATGAAGATAGTAGTTAAACTATCAACATATGTGCCCAGAGAACGCTTAGGGAAGTGAGCGGGATCTTTCTTAGAATCGAAACCCAACATTCATTTACATCCTAAGTGAGATAAGAAACTCAAAGACAGTCCAAAACCAGGGACTATTCAAGACTTACTCTAAGTCTCGAACGGGTATCTAGGCAAATGATGCACATTGCAATTAAACAACACAAACCAATCCATTTCTTAGATTTCCCTCCCCGCCCCATTAAGGTATGTCCATATAGGTTTCGATATAATTCAACATATACTATCCCAATCACATAACTAAACAATTCAAATATACTTTCTTAATTATAACCAAACAATTCCTCACATTTCCCTCCCCCCTCCCCATATAGGTTTGGTCATAATTCAACATTATAGAGACAATTAAAACAAATCCACAAATCCAAAGTAATGGTTAAATTAACATAAGTCAAAAAATAACTAAAGGTAATACATACCTCTGCTCTCAAGGAGTAGCGAAGACAAGCACTCCGACGTGAGCTTGGAGAAACGTCAAACCGCGACTGCAGTACAATGTGAACAAGTGGCAAAGTGAGAGAATGCATGATTATTAATGTAAAACAATACATAAAAATTTCAAAAACAACACAAAAAATACACACATTGCCGGCGAGAATGAGAGAGAGCACCGCGCGAGTGTGCGACGAGTAATAATGCGGCGAGTCGGCACAGGCGGTGACAATGAGAGAGAGCACCGGTGCGGCGAAGGGGTGGCAACCGAGAAGAAATAGGACTGAGATATAGACTGAGTCTGCCGAGACGCCGAGAAGAAATAGGGCCTAGAGGTCGAGTGTGTAGCGACAGTGTCTGTCGGCAAGTTGTGTTTCGAGTGTGCGGCAGCCGGCGGCGAGTTGTGCGTCGAGTGTTGAGGGAGGGTGAGAAATAGCCGGAATGAGAGAGAGAGAGAGAGAGTAAGGGATAGCACAAAGAATGAGAGAGTGAGGGAGAGTGCAATGAAAGCAAGTTGTGCATCGAGTGTGCGGCAGCCGGCGACGAGTTGTGCGTCGAGTGTTGAGGGAGGGTGAGCGGGTAATGGTTGCAGGAGAGAGAAAGGGAGAGTGTAGTTTGTTTTGAGTTAGGGCTCGAAAAAATAATACCGTTAGAAAAAATAATACCTTGGGCCCTAGATGATTTGCGTCGGATGGGCTTAGGGGTCCGACGTAAATGATTCATTTGCAACTCTTCCTCAACACTATGCGACGCAGATAGGGCGAAATTTTTTTCCACCAGGTACGAGCTATATGTGTCGCACGCTCTCCTGATGTGCGACGCAAATGGCCCATATGCGTCGTACATTGCCAGTGTGCGGTGCATATAGCTCGTACTGGTGCTTGGGCGTTGTTGTTTTGCGTCATACTGTGGCGCACTTGAGGGGACACAAATCGTCCTTTTTCTACCGGTGTTGAATTGTACATATTTTCTTGTGAATATGGAGCAAATTGGGAGTAAGAAGGTGTATTTGAGAAACTCATTAAGTTGAGTAGGATAAATCATATTTTGTAAGTTGTATCCTATATGAAAATTTGGATCAGTTTGAGAATTGAGATCAATTTGGGAACTAGCCAATTGAAAATTTGGATTAATGTGAGGTTGTTGAGGTCTTTTGGATTTTGGATGGTTTATTTTTTACTGGTTTTGGGATCCATAACTAATCTTTATTAGGAGAAAAAAAAAATTGTGGTTTGAATAAATGATGAAAGGAAACGTATATGTCTTTCAATAACAAAATGAGCTCAAAAATAAGATATGTCGAAATAACTCAATACTGGTTTCTATTTATAGACAAAAAAATATAGCTCTTGGTGTTTTTAAAAAAAGTTAATACTGACAATATATCCGTTGCAAAAAGTTGCAACGTTAATAATTATGTGCAATCCTAGCCATTAAATAGGACAAATAAGGAGGGTTGGATGTTTGCCATGCAGTAGAGGTGGGGCACACTTCATTTTCATCTTCCTCTCACCTTGTGCCATGTGGTGATGAACTCACCTTTACCAAGGGAGTTTGAGATCGTTTTATCAATCTGAGCATTCTCCTTCTCTCCTATTTTTTTTCTCTCTCCTATTTCTATACTAAGTTTTATTGTTTCTTTCCTCATGATCCATAAATTGGATCAACCATTAGCCATGTTCTTAGAGGCTATTAATAAATTTGGTCTTCACCTACACGAAAACTCAGCATTGTTACATAAGATGATATAAGAGTATTCTTAAAGCATTTAACAGCAAATTGCTTAAAAGTTGCAACGTCTTGTTTAACTAAACACTTTATTATAAATGCATCTCTGTACCTATGTGCACAAAGAATCCATGATCCTTGGCTTTTATGAATTTTGAGATCTGTCTCATCTTTTTGTGTTCCCTTCATCGTTGATGTTTGCAGGAAGTAAGTGTGTTTATGCCGATTTTGTACCAAGTACTAAAAAGGTTTAGGTGCCAACAACAAAATCAACATACGGATATTAAATGACATGATAAATAAAATGAATTGCGTAGAGAATAAAATAATGAAGGAAACAAGAAATTGTTGACGCGGAAAACCCAAAAGGGAAAAACCGCGGGTGATGCTCTTGATCACCAATCCACTAGTATGACGCTTGAAGTAGATGTTACAATGGTAGCTGATTACAATGATGATGGAACTCAAAGTATTTAGAGAGAAGAGCTATATGTGCGTGTGTTTTCTAGAGAGAGACGATAGAAGTGAAGATAAAGAACTTAAGTCCAAACTAGGTTACAAATTATGTATATATACTACTAAGAAAATATCTCCCCAGCTGCTTTTGAGTTGTTCCGCAATTTAAGGGCCCCGTCAGCATAATCCCGTGCATATCTCAACCGCCAAGAATGACGCTAAGTAACGTCGCTTGACTCAGTCTTCCCACTCCTTTGCCAAACTGCCACGTTAATTAAAAAATCAAAATAATCAGGGAAGCCCGCCTATTCCAGAAAACTGAGGGCCCAACAATTGCCCCTGATTGACGCGTGTCCGAAACCTAGTTGTAAGAAAACCGTCAATCATCATGTTGGGAAAACCGCCCACTTTCTCTATTTCCACACGCTTCTCTATTTAAGAGAGTCCCATCATCCATTTCGTCCTTTCACATCCCCCCTTTTCTCACCAACTCACTTCTCTCTCTTCATTAAACTCTCTCTCTCTCCAAACGGCTACTTCCTCAGGTGATTTCTTCAACTTCTTGAAGATCCAAGAACCAGGTAACTCCTTCTTCCTAAATTCCTCCGAATTTGTTTCTTTAAATGGCCCCCAAAGAAAATCTTCCCAAGATTAGAAAATCAAAAAGAACTTCAAAAATGGCGGAAAGTTCAGATGAAGTAGTTATTCTAGAAACTAGGGTTATTGGGGGAAAGAGTATCGCCAGCGAATTCACTGAAGATGAAGTAATTACTCTAATAGAAAAATGTATTTTGCCTGAAAAATGTATGACGAGGATTCCCGATGAAGAACAACGACCCGACGACTGCCCCAGTGGGTGGGTAGTTTTGTATGAATACCCTTTCAAGATTGGGTACTCCCTTCCCTTTAACTCCCTCATGACTCAACTCTTAACTGTCATGCAAGTCAGTCCAGGCCAAATTATGCCACTTGTTTGGCGTGTAGTTCATGTAATTGACAAATTAGCCCAAGACTCGAATGTAGACTTCACCCTAGAAGACCTTCTATACATGTACGACATTAAAAGAGTAGAGGTGTCTAGGTACACTTTTTTCTTAAAACCAGGAAAACCATCTTTGGTAGAAAATTCTGGGGCTAATGACAGGGGATGGAAGAAAAGATATTTTTTTGTAGAGAAGAATTCTTTGGGAAAGAGCTTTGAATACTTACATGACGGATGGAATTCCGAAGGTAATTATCTCCTCATCGAATATATTCTCTTGTTTATGCTGTTGACATTGTCTAATTTCCCTTGTGATTGCAGAAATTCTGCCTTGCCCGGTCGAAGATTCGTCTCTTAGCAGAGCCAAAATCAACCAACTCCTCAAGAAATATTCCCCTAAAGAAAGAACATTCCGCAACAAGTTCGAACTAACGTCGTTAGAAGGAGACGTCCTGCCCCAATCTACAGAAGAACATACAACCAACACTAGTCCCTCTATGGCGTCAGGTAATATGTCTTGTATACTTGTCTCGTCATTTTTCTTATTTTTTTTCTTTTTCTTTTTTTTTTCTTTTTTTTTTTTTTTTTTTTTTTTTTTTTTAAACTGACATCACCAAACGTCCTCCAGAGAACACCATGTCTACCAGATCAAAAACCCCCATTGTCGGCCTCTCTGAAGCGGAAATGCTAGAACGGGCCAGAAAGAGGAAACAGGCCGCAAGTGCTTCTGCAGTGACGCCGTCATCCATGGGCGCTCCCAAGATTGCTAGGACGGCACCTCCAACAGAGACCCCCAAACCTGTAAGACGCCTCTTGGAGAAGGAGAAACTTTACATCTCCCTTCCCAAGAACTTCTGTGAAATCACTCCCGACAATCTTCCCGTCGGCGGAGAAGCTGGCGTTTCCCTGCACCTCACGTCGCCTAGCCAGCTTGCCCTTGCTTACAGTGGCGAACGAAGGATTGGCCCTGCAAATACATGTAAGCCAACTAACACATGTTATGTCATTTAAATGTTTCATTATGTACTTACTGACGTCGACCATTTGTATAGGCGTCACAACATTCTCTGGCCCTACGTTCTGCTGCCCTCACTTTGGAGAAGGAGTGCAAGACACTCCGCGAAAAGTTGGACCGGTCTTCGGCGTCATTGACAGCGGCAGAAAAGAAGGTGACGGAGCTGTCCGAGGAGTTGGCTAAAGAGAAAGGCCAGAATGCTAGCCATGTGATCAGCCTGGCGTCGATGAAGGAGGAGACGGACGCCACAATCGCCAGCCTCCGTGAAGAACTGATGGACGCCGCTAGCCGATACACCTGGAAGACAAGGCGAGGCTGATGAAGCAGTTCTTAGAGGGACAGACGTCGAAGTGGACGCCAGAGGCAGACATCCAGCAATTCCTGGAGTGTTTGGGACGCCAGAAGATTGATTCCTGAAGGCGAGGGCAACGCCGACGTATGGCGACAGCGATTCAGGCGTCACACTGACTGACGGCGCCACTTGCTCTACTCGTTCCTGCAAGGTGCTGCGTCACCATAATCATTAATTAGTTTTGTAATATCTGTTTCAAGGTGTATGTCACCAGACTTGTGTTTTGTGATGTTTTTGCTGCAACATTTGATTGTTTTCGCTTTGTGTGTTTTGTTGTTAAACATATTGTGTTTGTTCAAGGATTGTTTGACGTTACATCATGGTGTTTTCGTTTGCAATGAATGTTTTCATATATCACGAACGTAAGCATATATGTATGTGTATGTTAACTTGTAATGTTGTAAGGTACCTTAGTATGTGAGCCAAGTGCTGTTTTAGTTGCAATGAAGGGATAATTCCACTTCCAACTAAACACACTGGCCTTGCTGATGTCATAGACGTATAGGTCAAGAAACTGGACGGGGAAGAACGTCTGCCTGACCATGTGGGGATTGCCCCTGTCCGTCCGTAACGTAACTGTAGGACGTTAGTCCCCGACGACATCAATGTCTGACGTCATACTCTTTATTTGTGCAATGAATGAGCCTGTAATATCGCCAACACAACTCACATACAAATGTTAGTAAAGAAAATGGCACAATACATACTAGAAACTAAATGAAACAACGTCATGACATGTTAAGTGTAATATTACCTACTCTAACTATCTAGTACATGTCAACATATCAGTTAAAAATGGTAGCGCTTAAGGTGAACGGCGTTCCAGCTTCTTGGTACGAGTTTGCCGTCCTTGGTGCAGAGACGATAGGCGCCGTTGCCTACTACTTTCTGGATCTTGTATGGGCCTTCCCATGCAGGTGCTAACTTTCCTGCATTGACCTCCTTAGTATTTTGAAAGACTTCCCTCAAGACCCAATCTCCGACGTTGAATGTTTTAGCCTTGACATTTTTATTAAAGCTTCTAGCCACTATCTGTTGTTGTGACGCCATTCGAACAAGGGCCGCTTCCCTCAATTCTTCACTTGTCACGATGTCATGACTTAATTCTTCATCGTTCCTGTCTGGCGTCAGTAATCCATAACGCGATGTCGGGATACGTACCTCAGGGGGAAGGACAGCTTCACACCCATAGACTAAGGAAAAAGGGGTTTGCCCCGTCGCCGTCCTGGGGGTGGTTCTGTTCGCCCACAGAATTGACGGAAGCTCCTCTGCCCACTTACCTTTGGCTGCTTTGAGACGCCTCTTGATGACTTTGAGGACTGACTTGTTACTAGACTCAGCTTGACCATTGGTCTGAGGATACCTAGGCGTCGCGGTGCTAAGTTGTATGTTCCACTTAGCCAAGAAATTCCTTGTGGGCGTGCTTATGAATTGAGAACCGTTGTCACAGATGATTTCGGAAGGAACGCCGAACCTGCATATGATGTTACGCCATATAAAAGTAATAACCTCTTTGTCGCGTACCTGGGTGAAGGAGTCAGCTTCGATCCATTTGGAAAAGTAATCCGTCAGAGCTAACATGAACACCTTTTACCCGGTGCTTGAGGGAGTTTTCCGACGATGTCCATTCCCCACCTCATGAAGGGCCAAGGGGTGATAGTAGGGTGTAGCCTTTCTGCAGGTTTGTGTGACATGGCGGCATGTCGCTGGCAGGCGTCGCACTTCTTAGCGTACTCGACGGCGTCTCGGCGCAACGTCGGCCAATAATATCCCATGCGTAAGGTCCTGTTTGACAGGCTGCGTCCTCCCGAATGATTGCCGCAACATCCGTCGTGCATCTCTTGTAACACTTGCCGGCATTCGTCGCCGTCGAGACATCTTAGGTATGGTCCTGCAATGGACTTCCGAAAAAGTATACCGTCAAGTAAAACATACATAGAAGCCCTGAATCGTACCTTTCTGGCTTGCAGCTTGTCTTCGGGGAGGGTGCCATCCTTAAGATATTGGATAACGGGGTCTGCCAGCTTGTTGACGCAGTAGCAGTATTATGACGTCAATGTCGTTAACGTCCGTCGCGACGTCGTTGGCTTTATCAGCTGTGGTTGCTTTGTGGACCGCTGGTGCTGACAGATGTACTATAGGTATGCTTTTGAACCCTGACTTTCTCATGGCTGACCCAATGTTTGCCAATGCATCTGCTTGTGTTTTTGGTCCCTGGGAATCTGAAAGATGTCAAATTTGTCAAACAATTTTACCTTTGACTGGACGGCGTCCAAATATGCCGTCATTTTGGAGTCTTTGGCGGCAAATTCCCCTTTTATTTGGCTGACGATGAGCAATGAATCACTATATGCTTCAACTTCGGTAGCTTTTAAGTCTTTAGCCAATGTTTAATCCTGCTAACAATGCCTCGTACTCTGCCTCATTGTTGGTAGCCTTGAAGTCGCAACTGACAGCTCGGGCTATGATGTCCCCTTGTGGCGACTTTAGCAATACGCCTAAACCGGCACCTCGAAAGTTGGAAGATCCATCTACATGCAAGATCCATTTACTGTTAGTCGTATTAACCTCAAGCATACTTACCTCTGTTTGGGCTATTGCTTCTAGTGTAGGGCTAAAGTCAGCCACAAAATCCGCTAATGCTTGCGACTTTATTGCTGTCCGAGGTTGATAAGTGATGTCGTAGCTGCTCAGCGTTATTGCCCACTTGCTCATTCTGCCCGTTAGTTCTGGATGCCTTAGAATAGACTTGACGGGATAGTTAGTTTTGACATAGATAGAATGTGCTTCAAAATAATGTTTTAATTTTTTGGACGCCGTTACGATTGCCAGGACAAGTTTTTCAAGAGAGGAATACCTGGTTTCGGCGTCGACCAAGGACTTACTTACATAGTACACTGGCAATTGCCCGTCTTGTCCTTCTCTGGCTAGGACGGCACTCACCGATGACTCGCTGACGGCGACATACAGCTGTAATGGCTCGTCGGCTACTGGCTTTGACAGCAATGGCGGCGTCATGAGGTATTGCTTGAGATCTTGGAGGGCCTGCTCGTGTTCTGGCGTCCAATTAAATCCTTTGTTTTTCTTTAGGACGTCGTAGAACAGTCGACATTTGTCGGAAGACTTAGAGATGAAACGATTCAACGCAGCGACACGTCCTGTTAATTTCTGCACTTCCTTTACGTTTCGCGGCGATTAAATGTTGAGGATAGCCTTGATTTGATCTGGGCTAGCCTCTATGCCTCGTTTCGTGACAATGTACCCTAAAAATTTACCTGCAGACACTCCAAAAGAACACTTAGTGGGATTAAGTTTCATGCCATACCTTCGAATGACGTCGAATGATTGTTGTAAATGTGACACATGGTCATGGGAATTTTTAGATTTGACCAACATGTCATCTATGTACACCTCCATGGTGTCCCCTAGCTGATCTTTGAACATGGCGTTGACCAGTCGTTGATAGGTTGCGCCAGCGTTCTTCAGTCCGAACGGCATGACCTTGTAGCAATAAATGCCGCGATCGGTGACGAATGACGTCTTCTCTTGATCTTCAGGATGCATGAGTATTTGATTGTACCCTGAGAAGGCGTCCATGAATGACAGCAACTCATGTCCGGCTGTGGCGTCTACCAGAGCATCAATGTGCGGCAGGGGAAATGAGTCTTTGGGACATGCCTTGTTGAGGTCAGTGAAGTCTATGCAGACCCTCCACTTCCCATTTTCTTACCTACAACAACGACGTTAGCTAACCAATCAGGATATTTTACTTCCCTTACCTTACCGGTGTCAATCAGCTTTTGTACTTCGTCGTTGATAATTTGATTTCGCTCAGGGGCGAACTTGCGTCTCTTCTGTTTGACCGGTTTGTGGTTTGGGTCAACGTTGAGCTTATGTGTGATCACGTCGGGATCTATCCCTGTAACGTCCTCATGGGACCATGCAAAACAGTCAGCGTTAGTTTTTAGAAAATCGATTACCTGTTGACGGACGTCGGGGGATAAGGCGGCCCCTATTTTGACCGTTTGATCTGGCCTGTTGGGGTCCAAGATGACCTCGTCTACTTGCTGCTCGTCGAAGTCTTGTTCCCCCAACGTCCCTGTCTGTAATTGCTATGCTTCGATTTTCTTGGCTTCAAGGACGTCTTGTAGCATTCCTTCGCGATCCGTCTGTCCCCTTTGATTTCCTGCACTCCCCACTTGGTAGGGAATTTAGAGATTGATGGAATGACGAGGGGACAGCCTTCATGCTATGGATCCATGGCCTGCCTAAAATCACATTATAAGAAGAAGGGCAGTCAATGACATAAAATTTAGTTGGCATGTTAACTCCCTTGGCGAAGGTGGGCAGGGTCACTTCTCCCATGGTGTGCTTGGATTCTCCGCTGAATCCGACAAGGACGGTAGATTTGCGGATGACGTCACGTTCATCGATCCCCATGTCCTCTAAAGCGCCTCTCATCAGGATGTTTGCTGAACTGCCATTGTCCACTAACACACGTTTTAGCAAGCAATTACTGACAGTTAGAGATATTACCAGACCGTCATGGTGTATGTCCCTGTCGTCACCGAGATCGGCGTCATCGAAGGTGATTGGCATGGCCTCCAGCTCGACGTCACGGGGGTGACGGAGTTCCTTAGGGACGGCGTCTTGATTCAGACCGTCTCGTGCATGCCGCTTAGCTGCAGAATATGTTAGTCCACAGATATCTGAACCACCACTAATGACATTAATTACCTTGACGTGCGGTGGGGACGACGGCGGTTGACGTCGGTCGTCATTTTTCGACACCGTCTGCTTACCTTTCTCCGTCAGCAAGTCTTTTAGGTATCCTTGCTTCAGCAGGTGGGATACTTCTCGCCTTAGAGCGACACATTCGTCAGTGTGATGCCCATGGTCTCCATGGAATTCGCACCATTTGGATTTGTCGCGATGGGCCGTCGATTTTTCATTCCTGAAAGGCCATTTAACAGCAGAACCTAAAGAATGTAAAGTATTAATAATACCTCCCATAGTGACGTTGAAACCATATTCGCTTAGCTTGGGGGGAAGACCGGGATCATTTTTCCAGTCATTGACTGGCCCATCATGACGGACGCTATGGACCTGCTGCGGGCGCTCATAAGGCTTTTGACGCCAAGATGCTTGCTTGTTGGACGTTGCCTTCCGGCTGTCAGCATGGGCATAAGCCTTTCTGGACTGCATGTCTTCCTCCAGCCTAATTTGGGCTAACGCTTTGGCTTGAGCATCTTCGAACGTCGGACATGGATATTTGGTCAGCTCCTTATAGAGGTCTGATTCCTCGTCCAGACCACGTCTGAATGCCTCGATGGCCGTCCTAGCATCGCAATTCGGGATGGACACCTTTTCCCTGTTAAACCTGTTCACAAATTCTTTAAGAGACTCGTCAGATTTTTGTACAATCCTATGTAAGTCGCTGGCTTGTTTTTCCATTTTGCGACTACTAGCAAATTGCATATTAAAAGCATTGACCAATTGGGCAAAGGAAGAAATGGTCCCGTTATTAAGATTAATGAACCATTGCAAAGCTGGCCCAGTCAGCGTAGAGCCAAATCCCTTGCACATGCATGCTTCCCGCATATTCTTCGGGATTGAGATGGTAATCATTCTTTGCTTGTACTGAGCGACATGGTCGTTGGGATCTGTGGTGCCGTCGTACAGCTTCATGGATGGACGAGAACCTCTTGGGCACCTCGATCAACGCTATGGGATCTGCAAAAGGAGAATCAGCATAACTGTTAGGAGTAGCTTTTTCCATAGGCCTGGGGACACCAGGGATACGGGCGATCATGTCTTCTAATTGCTGGAGACGCTGCTGGATAGGATCATCAAGACGGCCTTGGGCGAACTCTTTCGAGGGTCGCACCGTCATTCGCCGCCATCGGCGTCTTCCTTTTCTGAATCATCAGCATCTTCGAGATCAGCACGATTTTCTGGGGTCTCGAACCCTTCACCGTCCAGATTTTGCATCCTGGAGACGCCACGGACATTGCGAGGCTTGGGCCCCTTGGACGTCTTCTTGGCGGATTTCAAGCTCTGGATCTCCATGCATGACGCGACATAGCTTTCCTTTAACGTCGCCATCTCCGCTTTGACGCGATTGAGTTCGTCAATGACTTCCTGGGTGGTAACCCATTGTCCTGCCATAGCAAATACGAAAAGATGGAAGAGTATGGAAAAATAAAACGAAAAGATGCGATTGTCAATAAACGTATGAAGATCTTGCTGTGGCCCCACGGTGGGCGCCAAATTGTTTATGCCGATTTTGTACCAAGTACTAAAAAGGTTTAGGTGCCAACAACAAAATCAACATACTGATATTAAATGACATGATAAATAAAATGAATTGCGTAAAGAATAAAATAATAAGGAAACAAGAAATTGTTGACGCGGAAAACCCAAAAGGGAAAAACCGCGGGTGATGTCTTGATCACCAATCCACTATATGACGCTTGAAGTAGATGTTACAATGGTAGCTGATTACAATGATGATGGAACTCAAAGTATTTAGAGAGAAGAGCTATATGTGCGTGTGTTTTCTAGAGAGACGATAGAAGTGAAGATAAAGAACTTAAGTCCAAACTAGGTTACAAATTATGTATATATACTACTAAGAAAATATCTCCCCAGCTGCTTTTGAGTTGTTCCGCAATTTAAGGACCCCGTCAGCATAATCCCGTGCATATCTCAACCGCCAAGAATGACGCCAAGTAACGTCGCTTGACTCAGTCTTCCCACTCCTTTGCCAAACTGCCACGTTAATTAGAAATTCAAAATAATCAGGGAAGCCCGCCTATTCCAAAAAACTGAGGGCCCAACAAAGTGTATGCATTTTGCAGCACAACCTGCACAATCTAAACATCAAATATGTGTCGACCGTTTGTTCTTCTCTTAGAACTCACTCTCTGCTCACCCATTCTAGCTTTGCAGGCAAAGGATTCAACATTTCTCTTCAGGCCAAGGGTCCTTGAGCGATAGGTTCTTTTGGGAGAAAAGATCATTGGATTGGTTGAAGAATCATCAGCTCGGGTCCCCTTCCTCTTGAACTGGTGCCATTGTGTAGACACACTTTGACTAAAATCAACCTGTATCCTTCTATCATCAATCAATGTGCCATCCATAGCAAAGTAAGCTCGTTCGCAAGCATCTTTATTCTCAAACTCAATGAAACCATAGCCCAAACTATCCCCAGTTCTGTAGTCACGGATAATATCAACAGATTTCACTTCCCCAAAGCGTGAAAATATTATATGCAAGTCCTCGTCCTCAGTAACAGAATTAAGTTTACATACAAACAACACATTCTCTAAAGGCTTTACATCAGCATTAGGGATGTCACCAATACTTTCGAGAACAGCAGCACTTGAGTGCGCTTCCTTGGTACGAATAACTTCCTCCAGCTCTTCAGGAGCTAATCTTTCATCTATAGGTACCCAATCATCTTCAAGCCTCCCATCATCCTCAACCTCCACTTTCGGAACAATTATTTGAGCCAGTTTTGGAGAGTCTTCATAAGGATCATAAAGTACATAAGTGTGCTTAATTCTTATATTCTTAAATGGTCTTCCACTCTCGTCAACGTAAGCTTCGTTTATTCTTGTCAATGTGTCAAAACCTTCTACCACCATCCCGAAAACAGTATGCTTGCCATCGAGATAGTCAATGTCCTTGCGTAAAGTTATGTAGAATTGAGATGCGTTCAAATTCTTCCCAGCACTGGCCATAGCAACGGTACCCTTTTTCGAGTGGTTAAGGTCAGGGTGAATCTCATCTTTAAAGAAGCGACATTTATCACCATCCAGAAATTTATATATAGAGTCGCCGCCTGTTCCTGTTCCGGTGGGATCGCCAGTTTGAGCAGTAAAATCCTTGTGCACGGTATGAAACAAACAGCCATCGTAGTAGTTGATTCTGAAACAACAACATCAAGCAATTGCATTAGTGCTGCGTATTTACCTAAAAGCTCGGTGATTATTTATACAAGAAAATTTAGAATTTTATAAAACCGAATATTATCCTAAAAAACATAGAATTTTATTTGTTTTGAAGGTTTTGCCTTTGGGTTTTACAATTTTTGCCAGGTAATTTATAATAATATCAAACTGAATTGATAGATATCAAAGATAAGATGACTTACTTGCATAGTTTCACAAAATTCTCGCAGCTCAATCGACATTTGGTAAACAAATCGATGACGAAATCACCCACACTCGTCTCTACCATTACGGACATTTTGAACAATCAATCTAATCCTGATTATGATTGATGAGACACTGAAAACTTGCCCAACCAACGATTTTGTCCTCGCTTTGTTTCGCGAACTTTTGCGTAGGGTTTCGATATCTAATTTATTTAATGAAATAATGTAGAGAGAACAAGAGACATCGCTGAATCTATATATATATATATATATATATATATATATATCGTTGAGATAAAAGATGAGATTTACTTGTAAACCTATTTGGTTTAGGATATACTTTTTCTTCTTCTAGTTATCTTAGGATATGTTGTACTACAAATATGATTATCTTCCAAAGCTTAACTTCGTAATGTGATGTTCGCTATTTCTCAATCATAGTAAATGATTTTTCTCGTGCCGATATATTTATTTACTGAAAATTCTTGATAAAACTAAAGCGTTTCCGATGTTTATGTCTTTTATTTAGATGGTTAAACACCAATTTTGTCAAACCATTAAGTTCGTTCAACTATTCAAAAAAAAAAAAAAAAAGTTCGTTCAAAGTGATAACCCCGCTGTTTGATTATTTCAATGCCACGGGGAAAATTGGTGCACAAGTAAACCTACTCCTATTAGGGAACAGGTCGAACAACACAAAATTTAATCTAAATATATTTGAGCATAGTGTGTTAATACTTATTATAATAAACTTATTTAAGTTAATTATTTCACAATATCTATGTTAATGTATATAAATCATTAATTGGAGAAAGTTGATGTTTGAGTTGAACCTATTGTCATGTGAATTAACGTTTTTGGAGTGAATCCAAAGTTTAGGCAGTGAATGCAAACCCTAGTCATTATTAATCCTTGGTTAGAAATTAATAGCTTCATATCCTTTGTTAGGTACTTGTTTGGTTACTAATCAACCAATTACGTGCTTAAAAACTCATAGAATTTGCACTACACCATAATTAACAGTCGAAGAACTCTCTTTCAATCAAGAAACTAATAAAGAGATTATTTTTTGAAAAAAATGGAAAAAAATTGTAACTTCCTCTACAATTGATAAGGCTATATTTTATATATGATTTTTGCTCATTATATTACTCTTTGGTATAATTTATGAGACTTATAATAGACTTTTTTTTCTCATATTTTAATGTTTAAAGAGGTAAGTTGCTTATGTTATAAAGTTGATTTAAAATATGAAAAAAATGTGTTCAAAAAAATATTTTCCTTAATGCTACTACTACCAATCTAAAATATGTTAAGTTGGTTTGTTAAATATTTATAGTAGTATTACAATTCTATTATGCAAATATTTTATTACTTATTGATTTATTGGTAGGTAAAATTAGAAGAAAGAAAAGAAAGAAGCAAAAGAAAGGAGGTTAAAAAGATACATTAGATTGAAGCCCATTAAAGAAGAAAAGAAAAAAAAGGGAAAACATTTCTTCCCTTCGTCAAAAAGACCAACAGCTACAACAATCATGGGCAAAAAACCCATCATCAAACATTGAGCCACGCAGCAAAACACGGATGAGGAATAAAGAAAATTACCTAAGACTAAAAGTGAGGCAGGCAGCATTGAGGACGTTAACAGAGGAAAAAGAGACGGAAGTCTCATATCAGCTATGCAGCAAAAATGACGAAGAAACAAAGACAGAACTCTCACGGCAGCGACAGAACAGAAAAGGGGACGAACAACAGACGACACGAGGAAGAAGACGAAGCATCGTCTCATCTGATTCTATCTTCATACGAATCTGGAGTTTATCTCTTTCCTCTCTTAGTTTATGTTATTTAATTTTATTAATTATTATGTTCAATTTCATATTATTATTCTCAATTAGTTGGGTTGATTTAGTTGGTATGTCTCTAGCTAAATTTCTATGTTCTAGGACTCGATGTAGTTTTTTATTTTTCTGTCAATGAGTTGAACTAAGTTGTTTGGATTGATTTATTTTTATTGCAATTTGATAATCTTGGTTTGATTTCATATAATTGATTTGGCCGGTTGATTATACGTCTAAGATATTGGATTATTAGCGGAAGTGAAAGTTCAATATTAGTTCGTGGGATTATTAAACGTCAAGTAGTATAATTTTAGGAATAGTTATATACTTGGGGTGGTCTTTTACATGAATTTCTTGTTTGTAATGGGTTTATATTAATTGTTATGACCACGAAAGTAGGCTTAAGATTAGTATAAATACACGTTTTCTACCTTGGAAGAGGAGATAATATATCATAGGAAGTTGGATCATTGCAATACAATAGCTTTTAATCCAACAACTAGTTTAATTTCATTCTAGAAGGTAATTGGCGAAATCTAAGTCGTAGAATCATTTCGTATACTTTATTTATACCTATTGTTTGACGTCTTTAGAGTTAGGATTAGTATAGTTGTTATTTTATTAGTCTAGTTTATCACCACCAATCACTATTTTCGGATCGTCAAGATAATATTAGTGTCTCTTAATTTGGTAGTTGATTATACCTCCTTGTGGGAAACGATATCTTACTTACCCTATATTTACTTTAATTGACCAGTACTTGCGGTATTTTAAGGTACTTTTAGGATTGACCAAGTTTTTGGCGCCGTTACCGGGGAGGTAATAGTTCAATATCTTAATATTATATTATACTTTATTTTTTGTTAGCACTTGTTTTATTTTTCAATATAATTTTCTTTTTTCCCTTCATAAGCGTTTTATTAGGGCCTGTTCTCTTCGGCATAAAACAGCTGAACTGAATTGAACTGAACTAAACTGAATTGAACTGAACTGAATTGAACTGAACTGAACTGATCTGAACTGAACTGATCTGAACTGAACTGAACTGAACTGAATTGAACTGAACTGAAATGAATAGTGATATGTGAGAGTAAAAGTATTGTCTAGAGCTGAACTGAACTGAACTGAACTGAATTGAACTGAACTGAATTGAACTGAACTGAACTGAATTGAACTGAACTGAACTGAATTGAACTGAACTGAACTGAATTGAACTGAACTGAACTGAACTGAAAATAAGCTGGGGAGAACAGATCCTTAGTGATATTTTTGCGTTCTTTAATTATCAGTACTAAATTTTTTAATAATTAGTTTCTTCCCGTACTCACTAGTTCTTAGCTATTTAGTGTAGAAGCTGCTTTTGCTCCATAAAATTATTAAGTTAAGTTCAAAATTTCTGATATTTATTAGTGTATGCCACGTACTAACTGTTCTTTGATTTCTTTTGATCCTGAGATTGAAAGAACAGCTCGTGCACTAAGGAAACATAAGAGATTTGAGCAAATACAAAAGCTGCCATATTTTGATTTGGAGTGCATCTTCTCTGAAGAATCTCGCAATAAACCAGTAGAGATGGGGATGACAACAACGAAAAGCCCTTACGTGATTTTGACATACCGAATGTTAGTGGTGCACCTTGAAGTATCGTAAGGCCTACTATTTCTGTTGCTAATAATTTTGGACTTCGCCATGCTTTAATTCAAATAATTCAATAAGAACAATTTAGTGGCCTAGATAATGAAGACCCTAATGAACATATAACCACTTTTCTTGAAAAATGTGATACTGTTAAGTTAAATGGAGTGACTGACGATGTTATTCGACTTGGTTTATTTCCGTTTTCACTTAAAGATAAAGCTAAAATATGGTTAAAGTCTAATCCATCTAGTTCATTTACACCATGGGCTACATTATCTCAAGCTTTTCTTAAAAGATATTTCCCTCCTGGAAAAACTGCTAGGTTTAGAAACGATATAACTAGTTTTGCTCGGTATGATGGGGAGTCTTTATATGAAGCATGGGAAAGGTTTAAAGATTTACAACGTAAATGTCCTCATCATGGTGTTCCTGATTGGTTGCTAGTGCAAACTTTTTATAACGGTCTTAATGAATGTGTTAGAATAACTATAGATACGGCCCCCGGAGGTGCAATAATGGGTAAACCAAAGAATGTTGCTGGTATGTATGAAGTAGAACACTAGTAGAATAAATGCTTATTGTTGCGGTCAATAAGTGGCATATTGCGGCGATTTTGACCGCGCAGCAATTAAGGGGGCAACAATAGGTAATTAATATATTGTTGCGGTTTTTCAAGGCATCAATATATTAACTTATTTCTGCGGTTTCTAGCGAAAACAACATCAATATATTTATTTTATATTACAAAAATTCAGTATATTGCTGCGATAGTTAAAGCAAACCGCGGCAATATACTCTATTTTATAATAAATAAAAAACATACTGTTGCGGTTTTTACCAAAAACCGCAACAATAGGACAGGTTAGAGGTGATCATGGGCCGGGCCGGGTTCGAGCCGGGCCGCGGCCAAAAAAAATTGCCCATTGGTCGGGTCGGGCCGGGCCGGGCCTAAATTCGGGCCGAATTTTTGTGTCCAAAGCCCGCTATTTCGGGCCTAAATTAGCGGGCTTTTGCGGGCCAAAACGGGTCGGGCCAAAAATAGACTAAAAAGTCGTTTTTGGCTTGCCCAAAGCCCGCCCAAAGCCAAAAATAATACGGGCGGGCCGGGCCAAAATGATCACCTCTAGGACAAGGGTAGGTAAAAAAAAAAAATTTTTTTTTTGTATTTTGCAATTAAATTTGAAAATAAAAAAATCCTATTATAAAAGCACCATGTTTTCAGCCTAGTCTTCCCAATATTAAACTGTTGAGCTACATAAACTATTGAAAATCAAAAAATCCTAAACTCAAGTATGTGTGACTTAGAGAAGAAGCTCCAACCAACTACACCAAATACAACTTGTATACTTCTCTACATAATATTGGTAATATGTAGAAGAAATATTAGAGACGGATTCAAAAATCCGTCCCTAATTTAGAGACAGATTTTCAAATCCGTCCCTAAATTAGAGACGGATTTCTAAAATCCGTCTCTAATCCGTCTCTAACTTAGAGACGGATTTTTAAAATCCGTCCCTAAATTAAAGAAGCGCAATAAAATATTCATATTTGAATTTAGAGACGGATTTTGAAAATCCGTCTCTAAATTAAATACGTGCAATAAAATATTCATATGTAAATTTAGAGACGGATTTTTTAAATCCGTCTCTAACTTTAGAGACGGATTTTTAAATCCGTCTCTAACTTTAGAGACGGATTTTTAAATCCGTCTCTAACTTTAGAGACGGATTTTTAAAATCCGTTCCTAAAGTTAGAGACGGATTTAAAAATCCGTCTCTAATTTCTAAATAAATTTAGAGACGAATTATCAATATTCCGTCTCTAAATTAGAAACGGATATATATCCGTCTCCAAAAATCCGTCGCTATATAAGCTTTTTTTTGTATAGTGGCGACCCACAAGCGGAGACCGGAGCCACGAGCTTACGAACCACAGCGAACGGACGAGTGTTGATGGGGACGCGAGGATGAGATGTTCTTCCAAAACTGAATGAAATCCCAGAAAATACCTTAACCTCCTCGAAAATCCTTAAAAGTTTGAAGCTTTATCCATGAAATTCAATGCAAAATGTGCGCACCTTCAAACCCACCTCCAAGATGATGGCGACGAAGACGAGTGTTTATGGCGTGAGGGAGGAAGTGCCGGTGATGCGACGAGGAGATCTGGAGAGATAGAGAGGAGGAAGGCCGGTGGGTGAGGAGGGAGGAAGCGCAGCAGAGATAGAGAGGAGGAAGACCGGTTGGGTGAAGAGAAGGAGGAAGGAGATCTAGAGAGGGTAAGACCAGAGAAGTAGAGAAGTGAGAGGAAATAGAAGGCAGAGGAGTGAGAAAGAGGCGCTGAAGTGGAGAGATGAAATGGGGAAAAAACCCTAAATGAGAGGAAAGAGAAGGCAGAGAAGTGAGGAAAGGGACGCTGAATAGGAGAGATGAAATGGGGTTAACCCTAACTAGCACACCTTTTATTTTATTTTAAAATATTTTTAAATGATATTGCTGCGGTTTTTGTCAAGAACCGCAACAATATATTAAAATATTGTTTTTATTATTATTTAAATATATTGTTGCGGTTCTTGATAAAAACCGTAACAATATGTCTGGTTAAATAGTCAACTTTTTTCAAAAAAATTCCTGTTGACACCATATTGTTGCGGTTTTAGGTCAAAATCGCAGCAATATCTTTATTTTATATTTTATCTTTTCTTTTTACGTGATACTGTTGCGTATGGTTAAAACTGCAGCAATACCACCGCAGCAATAAGCAATTATTCTACTAGTGGAAGGAATTAACATGTTAAATGCAAAAGTTAACAACTTAGTTAATTTGTTTACGAAAATGAGTCATGTCAATTATATGTCTACTATTATGCCATGTAATGTAATTTGTTTGGAGGTGCTCATTTGACCAATGAATGCATTAATGTGGGACAAGCTCAATATGTTTCTAATTTTAATAAGCACCCACAAAATGATCCCTATTCAAATACTTATAATCTAGGCTGGAGAAACCATCCTAATTTCTCTTGGAGGAATCCTGGACAACAAAATAACGTTAATTCACAACATCCACCTGGGTTCCACCAAAGACACAATCAACAAGAAATTAGACCAGCATGGGAGTTGGCTATTGAAAAAATGGCTAATGCTACTTCTGAAAGAATTGAAAAGTTGGAAACTAAAGTTGATCAGATTGCTATTTCTAATAGAGATATAGAACTTCAACTTGGACAGTTAGCTAATGCCATCAATTCTAGAAGTCAAGAAGCTTTGCCTATTAAAACTGAAGTTAATCCTAAAGAGCACTGCAATGTTATCACTCTTCGAAATGGTGAGTTAAGTAACATAAAAAGTACGATTAAAGAAAATGAGGTCGCCAATGAAAGTGAAAAAGAGAAGGAGAATTATGAAGCTGAAAAAGAACCTGAATCAACACCTCCTCCCCCAGTGAGACCTTATGTTCCCCCTATTCCTTTTCCACAAAGATTTAAACAAACTAAATTAGATAGTGAATTTTAGAAATTCTTGAAAATGTTTAAGCAATTACATATTAATGTTCCTTTTATCGATGCTTTAATTCAAATTCCTTCTTACTCTAAGTTTCTTAAGGAAATTATGTCTAAAAAGAAGAAGTTGGAAATATATGAAACCATTGCTTTGAGTGAGGAATGTAGTGTATGTTGTGATTCAGAAAAAACTTCCCCCTAAACTGAAAGACCCGGGAAGTTTTTCCATTTCTTGCACTATAGGTGATATTAAATTTTCTAAAGCCTTGTGTGGTTTAGGTGCAAGTGTCTCTCTTATGCCTTTATCTATTTGTAAGAAGTTAGGATTGCATAATATCAAATCTACTACTGTATCTTTGCAACTTGCCGATAGATCTATCAAATATCCAATAGGAATACTAGAAAATGTGCTAATTAAAGTCGATAGATTTATTATTCCTATTGATTTCATTATTCTTGATATGGATGAGGATATAGAGGTACCTATTATTTTAGGTAGATCCTTCTTGGCTACTGCTGGAGCTATTATAGATGTTAAGAATGGTATTTTAACGTTTGAAATTGGTGAAGAGAAAGTTCACTTCAATATATTCATTTCTTCTAAAAAAAATTCACAACGTGATATTGTTTGTCAAGTTGATATAATTGAAGACATGACCAAGAAAAAAACATGTAACTGATGCTACTAATGCTCTACTTGAAGTGTGTTTGAGTAAAACTAGTACTCCTCCTAAGCTTAAGAACGAAAAGGTAAGAAAAGTTTTTCCTCCAATCAAGGAATGTTGTTCATGGAGGAAAAAGGGTGAATTCAAAAATAAAGGTAAGTCTCCTCTGATAACTAAGACATCCACTAAAGGAGTGACTAACTCCTCGATTGATCATGGTTAAACGAAACTGGATGGAAGTCAAGCTATAGACTCTAAACAAGCCCTACTTGGGAGGCAACCCAAGCACTTTTAATTGTGTATTTAAATTTTCTCATTTAGTTCTCTTTATGCTTGTTCTTTTTGTTTTTCTTTTGCAGGTACCAGAGAATAATAATTGATAATTAGGTTGTGCGATAACTACGATGAGTCTCTTATGCATAGTGTTGGCTATTGTTGTCCTGCACTCCTTCTACTATGTGTTGCTGCTGTGTTGGGCTACTGTATCACCATTATCACAAGAGTAGCTAGCTCGCTACCGCTCTCTTACTGCATTGCACGAGAGAAGTCATCTTACAGTCCAGGTTGTTTCTCTCTAAGTCTTTTATATTGTCATGGTTATTGCTACAATCTCCCATTTCTCATATAGTTTGAGTATATTCAAACATTGAGGACCAATGTTTATAATAAGTGTGGGGGAGAGGCTTAAGCCTTGAATTATTGTGAATTGTTGGATTTGGTGTATTGTTGTGATGTTGGAATTAATTTGTGTGAAGGAACGTGTGCCATATTTTAGGGAAGATGCTGCCAAAATTTGTGCAGAAATTTATAATTTTCATGTCTGATATTGATTTGGAGGAAAATTCCGGTAGCTTAATTTGACTGAAAAGAAAATAACAGCTTTTGAAATTGAATTTTTTTAAACAAAAGTATTACTAGTTTTGTTGCAAGCTAATGGGTTTTAATGTTAACTGATTCGGAGAATGGCATAGCATAATTGTGTAAGTGTTTAGCAAGTGGTAAGACTAGTTATTTAAGATTTGATTGTGATTTACTTGGTGGACATCTATAACTATTATGAGACTTTTGAGCCTTTTAGTAGACTAAAACATATGTATTAGTCTTTATTTTTTTGAGAGTGTGTGTTATTTCTTGGTGAAGTATAAATTCTTGAATTTGCATTGGTTTCTTTGAGATTGAAGCATGAGCATGCATAAAAATGATTAAGGCGTTCGTTTTTGTAGAACTACATTTAACTGAAGCCACCTACATTATCATATCCCTTTCTAAAGCCCCTCTGAGCCTTAAGCCTATTTCTTTTGTTTAAACCACATTACAAGCTTATTTCCTAAACACATGAGTTTTACCTAATCTCTGAGCTAGTGGAATATATGACATGATTTGAATGGGATTGTAAAATACTTCTATGTGTAGGTGATCCTATTAGTTTCCATTTATGTTCTTCTCAAAAGAAAATATCAAAATGAAATGAACAATATGAAGGAACAAAGAAATTACAAAATATGAAAAAAAGAAGAAAACGAAAGAAGAGGTTGATATTGAGAATAAAAATGAGTTCGGAGAAGTTTATTATTAGATATATATGGCTAACATTTGAGTAGTTGGAGTTTTGGTTGTGGCCATTACTTTTGGCCTTGTTACAGATTGTGTACTACACTAGTCTTAAAGGTTTTGTGCACCAAATACCAAATACTACCCTTTACCTAAGCCTTACATTACAACCTTGCTAAAGCCCTTTTGATTTTTGTACGCTCTATGTCTTCTTAGTGGTGGAGAATTGAACGATATGCAAATTTAAAGATGATATATTTCATTTCGAGGTGACCTTGTAGGTTTTGAGTGATACTTATTACGACCCTAAACACATGAGTGATTATAATTTATTTTTATTTGCACAACTAAAGTGAGGGTTCATCAAGTTAATTACTCAATTACTTAATTCTTGAATATGGTTGTGGTAAGGGTGAATGGAAACACTAATACATGGAGTACGATACTTTTTGAAGAGTTGGTTGGTCTTTGGCTCATTGCTTGTGATGTCTAAACAATGTTTTTGAACTAAGATTGTTTCTATAAATCTTATTGTGGTATTTGTGAAAACATTCAGATGAATTATGGCTACTTATACTAGAATTTACCTGAAAAGTCAATCGGTTGGGAACTTAAAATTTATATCGACAGATAGATGCTTCTATTATATAGTTTTAGTTTGCTTGAGGACTAGAGTGTGGGGGAGTTGATTAGGCTATATTTTATATATGATTTTTGCTCGTTATATTACTTTTTGATATAAGTTATGAGACTTATAATATATAGACTTTTTTCTTATATTTTAATGTTTAAAGAGTTAAGTGGTTTATGTTATAAAATTGATTTAAAATATGAAATAAAAATGTATTCAATAAATTATTTTCCTTGATGCTACTACTACCAATCTCATACATGTTAATTTGGCTTGTTAAATATTTATAGTAATAGTATAATTCTATTATGCAAATATTTTATTACTTATTGATTTATTTGTAGGTAAAATTAAAAGAAAAAAAAGAAAGAACCAAAAGAAAAGAGGTTAAAAAGATACATTAAATTGAAGCCCATTAAAAAAGAAAATAAAAAAAGGGAAAACATTTGAGCCCTTGGTCCAAAAGACCAACAGCTACAACAATCATGGGCTAAAAACCCATCATCAAACATTGAGCCACGCAGCAAAACACGGGTGGGGAATAAAGAAAAATACCTAAGACTAAGGCTATGTTCAGTTCACCTTATTTTTGCTTATTTTAAGATCTAATCAGATCAGATCAGATCAGAAAACATAAGTTCAGATCAGATCAGACTAGATCAGATCAGTTCAGATCAGACTAGATCAGATCAGTTCAGATCAGATCATGCTTATATTTAAAAACTCATTATTAATGTTAAATATCTTTCATTACATATTAGTAAAAATCATACTAATTGAATATTAATAAAATACACATTGAGACGAATCAAACAAGACCCCACATGACTATATTTTTTCTTATATATTGAGAAAAATCTAAAAGATTTTCTCTAATTGTGAATAGTGTCAAGATTATAGTGAGAAAGATAAAAAAAAAAAAGAAATACAAAGGGAGTATTATTATTTACTAGTACATTTGTTCAAAAGGATTATTATTATTGTTGTTGTACTTATTAATTATTAATATTGATAATTATTATTAATCTTGTTGTTACCATTATAAATGTCATTGTTATCATTATATTAAGTTATTTTGTTGTTATTAAATAATAGAAAATTAAAAGCAACGTGTTAAGAACATAAGATTGACGCAAAAATAAGAAATATATATAATATAATAGCTCAAATCCATGACAACGAAACTATTAAGTTCGGATTACATTTCAAAATAAGTTAAGTGTGAGATACAAATTATAAATTTAGATTCGGTACACCTCTTCCTACTGAATTCCAAATCTCTCTAGGTATTTGAAGTTGCACGCTATTTATTTCTTTTATGCGCAAGTCATAGTTGTTTGTAAATCTTATTTTATTTTATATGAAAAAAAAGAGTTAAGTCTGCCGACTTCTCAAGTGTAAAACATTTTTTTTAAGGAAAAGTGTGAAACATTGTATAAGTGCTCTTATAAATTAATGACTTGAGTTATATAATTATTTTTAGTAATAATAATTATTATTATGATTATAATTATTATTGTTGTTCTTATAATAATGATAATTATTATTATTATTATTATTATTATTATTATTATTATTATTATTATTATTATTATTATTATTATCATCACCATCATTATTATTATTATTATTATTATTATTATTATTATTATTATCATCATTATTATTATTATTATTATTATTATTATTATTATTATTATTATTATTATTATTATTAATAATAAAAGTTGTGTAAAAGTTGTAATAGAAATAAAATGATAATAATAGTAATACTATAAAGAAGATCTTATAACGTATTGCATAATAATGAATTACAAAGTAATAATATAATAGTAATAATATATTTTATAAAAGATCAGATCTTGTAGATCAGATCAGATCAGAAAAAATAAGTTCAGAACATATCAGATCAGAAAAAATAAGTTCAGATCAGATAAGTTCAGATCAGAATATTTCAGGTGAACTAAACATAGCCTAAAAGTGAGGCAGGCAGCATTGAGGACGTAAACAGAGGAAAAATAAACGGAAATCTCATAGCAGCTACGCGGTAAAAAGGACGAAGAAACAAAGACAAGTCTCATAGCAGCGACGCAACAGAGAAGGGGACTAACAACAGATGGCACGAGGAAGAAGACGAAACGTCGTCTCATCTGATTTTTCATACGAATCTGGAGTTTATCTCTTTCCTCTCTTAGTTTATGTTATTGAATTCTATTAATTATTATGTTTAATTTCATATTATTATTCTCAATTAGTTGGGTTGATTTAGTTGTTATGTCTCGCTAAATTTCTATGTTCTAGGACTAGATGTAGTCTTTTATTTTTCTGTCAATGAGTTGAACTAAATTGTTTGGATCGAATTATTTTTATTGCAATTTGATAATCTTGGTTTGTTTTCATATAATTGATTTAGCCAGTTAATTATATGTCTAAGATATTGGATTATTAGCGGAAGTGAAAGTTCAATATGTGTTCGTGGGATTATTAAACGTCAAGTAGTAATTTTAGGAATAGCCGGAAGGGGGTTGACTAGACTAAAGGCTAGGCTATGTTAAGAAGAGAGTAAATGCAAGTTGTTGCGTATTGTTTGTTTGAATTGTCCTCTACTTGATGATCATTCTTCTATTTATATAAAAACGTGTTATGTAACTTCCATGCTTTCTTAGAGGGAAAACATTTGGATCATCTATGATCCGACATTCAACCGTCTTATGGCGCTAAATAACTCTAACCTTGCACATTCTTCCTTATATGGATTCGTCTCATGATTGCTCTTTAACCCCCTATACTTCTACTATTCTTGACTTTCATATCCTAACGGTCTTAACGGTCTTCTTCTTTTGAGTTTGACTTATGTTGACTTTGTCCAATAGGCTTTGTGTTCTAGTTGCGCCTTCATATTAAAGGTAAAATTAAATCTTTTGAGGTCTAATATTATGTACCATAATAAATGCTACCGTATATCTAAAAATGTTGGTAACAAACTTACATGCTGTGGCTTGACTCATTATTAATTTGCTATTGTTGATTTATTGTTACTCAGTAACAAGTTTATTTGACTTATTTGATTTGGCTTGACTCATCACTATAATCAATAATTCAATCAGTATCAATGTATATATTGGCAAGATTAATAGATTTCCTTCTTGTTTGATTATTCATAATTGAACTCTGTTTGTTGTTCTGTAGTAAAGAATACGGGAAGTTGATCAAATTGATAGTGTCATTATGGAGTGAAATATCACGCTCACACACATATGTATAAATACAATTGTGTTATTATATTGATACATAAAATACTATCAATTGGGGTTTGCGTGAGTAAGTGTTGTGCATGTACATGTTAAGTTTTATGCACATGTTATGTTTTGATGATGAAAATTAATATAATATGTTGTAGCATGAAAGTATGTAACAATTGCAACAGATGCATGAAGAAAGAAATTGATAAACGAAGACTTTGAAGAAAAGAAGAATCAAGAATGAAGTTCTAGTTTATAATTTCTTAGAATAGTAACTTTAGATTAAAATGTAATATGCTTAGTAATATGCTATGTGCTAAATATAGAAATATAAAGTTAGTATAGTTATCATTTTCTTAGAGTTAAGAAAGTAAATAATTATATTAAAATTATATTTCTATATGAGAGGAAATAGATTTTTGAAATCAGAAATAAAAAGGGATTAAAGAAAACGAGTTTTTAGAAAAAGATTTTGTAAAACCGAGTTTTTAGAAAAAGATTTTGTAAAACCGAGTTTCTAAAAGATTTTGATAAAAACAAGTTTTTGTAAAGATTTTAATAAAAATAAGTTTTTGATAAAAACGAGTTTTGAAAAAGGTTTTAATAAAAATCAGATTTTAATAAAACGAGTTTTTGAAAAAGATTTTGATAAAAATCGTTTTTAATAAAAACCGTGTTTTTAAATAAAAAGATTTTTATAAAACAGAATTTTATTAAGACATGTTTTCAGATTTTCTAAAAGGATTCGGAAAAATACTTTTTAGATATAAACAGACTTTGAGTTGAAAAAGAAAATCTATGTGGAAAACTTATCTTTTTTAGTTTAAAAGATAAAGATAGAAAACGATAAAGTTTTATCCCTTGAATCAAGGTTTAAAGATAAAGATATTTTTAAGTGATTTTCGTCTAACCAAGCCTATAAAAGGGAATCAGAATTCACTTTTAAATCTCACGTTTTCAGAGAGAAAAATCGAGTCTAATTAAAAGCTGAAAACTATTTCCTTGGCACTGAGCATAGCACTGAGCTAGTTAGGTTTAAGTTACTATTTCACAATTGTAATTGTCCTCTATTTGCTTGACTAAGAAGCACATCTTTGAGGATCGTTCTTTTCTTGTAACTTTTACATTATAGAGAGTGTCAACACTTAGAGTTAAGTGTTGGGAGTCATTACTAGGGTTAGTAGTGAGGGGAATCGTATCAAGAGTTTGATATTTTAGGATTCAAAGAAATAAAAGAGTTTTTGTTTCTTGTGGACGTAGATCTCAGAGGTGAGATTGAACCACGTTATATCTTGTGTCAAATCTAATATCTCTTAAGTTTATTATTCGCAAAAACGTAAATTAGCGATTTTCGAGTGTTTGGCTCAGAGCCTGGCACTGAGCCATAAAAGGATTTTTGCGAAAAACGATTAGATTTCACCACTAAATTCAACCCCCCCTTCTTGATTGTTCCCTTGGGTTCCAACAAGTGGTATCAGAGCAGGCTATTCTCGTAAGACTCACATCTAGAGAATAGAAACCATGAACACGCAAGATGACTATCGTGACAGTATTCCAAGTGTCCGTTTTCAACGGAAAGGATATGGATGGTGGAAGACTAGGATGAGGATCTACATTCAAGGTTCTGATTTTGAATGCTGGAGAATCATAAAGACTGGCCTCTACCTATTAAGTCAAAGATGTGAAGGAAAGCTGATCGACAAGGAGGAAGATAGTACAATTCTGTTGACTATGGAAAAGCCGAAAAGAATTACAAAGCTATGAGTATTCTCCAATCTGGAATTGGACTGATGAATATTAAGGATCTCGGCATGTACTACAGCTAAGGAAATTGGGACACACTGGAATTGGCACATGAAGGTACAAACGAGGTAAAACAGTCTAGGATAGATTTACTAGTCCATGAATAGAATTGTTCACAATGAATAAGGACGAATCTATTAAAGATATGTTTACCAGATTCACACTAATAACTAATGAACTAAGATCCTTAGGAAAAATCTATTCTTCTGAAGATTTAGTTAGAAAAGTGTTAAGAAGTTTGACTAATAAATGGCTTCCCAAAATCACTGCTATTCAAGAGGCTAAAGATCTAACAAAACTCTCACTAGAACAACTAATTGGTTCTTTAATGACCCATGAACTTGTTTTAGATCCTAAATCAAATGAACCAAAGAATAAAGGGTTGGCCTTAAAAACTGAAGTAGAAACGGATGATAGTGAAAGTGATGAAGAAGTAGCGTCTCTAACTAGAAAGTTTCAAAATTTCTTAAAAGAGAACAGGAGCAACAACTTCAGGAGAAGTGGAAACTTCAAAGGTAAAGGCACTTCTTCTAACCCTAAGAAAAGTGCTACTAACTCTGGTTGTTTCAAGTGTGGTGAGTTCGATCACAGGATTAAAGAATGTCCTTTGTGGATGAAGAAAGCCTAAGAAAAAACGAGACAGTCGAAGAAAGAGTACAAGAAAGCTATGATGCGCAGTCTGGGGAGACTCGGATTCTGACGAGGATCAGTGCCAGGCTCAGAGCCACGAAGCAAAATTATGTCTGAATGCTGTACAGACAACTCTGAAGACGGCACTGAGCCATGACGACTCCATCTATGCTTGATGGCTAAAAGTTCGAACCCTCTTGAAGAGGAAGAAGACAGTGAGGTAAGTCTAACTTCTTTAAAACCTTCAATTCATCTTCTTTCCAAAAGTAAGCTTGTCACATTTGCTTGAAAACATAATTGATGATTGTCAAAACATGAATGATAATTTTGATACATGAAAAGGAAATAAAAAATTTGACCAGGCTAAAAATTGGATTAGAAACAGAATACAAGGAATTACTGAAAGAAAACAAAACTCTAATGAAAAGGATTGACGAGAAAGACTTAGAGATAAACACACTAAAACAAGAAAAGACTCTAGTTGATAATCTCGTAAATAGCTCAGTGCCAGTCACTGAGTTCGAAGCTGAAAAATCTAGTCTTGAGAAACAAATTGAAAATTAAATCACGAGTTGAATGATCTTAAGAACTCAAGACAACAATCTAGAATTGTTCCACTAATGCTCCTAGTGATGCAAAGATAAGAGAAGAGTTGGATAAAGTTAAAAGAGACTTAGAGACTTCCCGAAAAAGAAGTAGTGATTTAAATACCTCAGTTGAATTTTTGGAATCACAACTTTCTATTGCTCGAAAGATGCACGAAAAATGGACTAATGGGATGAATGCTCTAAATTACTTAACTTGCACCACAAACAACATGAACAAAACTGGATTAGGATATACTGACCAGCAACCCAGTGCCAGGCTCAGTGCAGAACCTTCGAAAGAGACTTTCGAAAGAGAAAATACGTGGGCCTTCCTGAATATCTAATTTGCAATTTTTGTGGTAATAATGGTCATCTAATTGACGACTGCAACAAAAAGAAAAATCGAATTGCAAAGAATGTCAAACATGTTACTCAAATCTGGGTTAGGAAAGACATACTAGATGCTCAACGTAAGAAAAAGGGACCCAAGCAAATATGGGTTCCTAAAACAAACAAGTAATCATGTGGAAAAAGGAAGCCCTTGAATTTACTTGTACTGAAGACCAAATAGCGGATATTTTCACTAAACCACTTGCTCGCGAAAGATTTGAAAAACTTAGATTAGGTTTGGAATTGATTTCTGATACTTAGTTGATTTATATGCTTATTTGACCCCTTTGCATGCTTAACAGTTCGAAAGATTCTATCTACACTAAGTCAGATTTTTGATTTAATCCAGGACTCCTGAAAAGGCTATTGATGCTGTCCTGATAACTGACACTTAAGTTGCTCTAGAAAAATTCTATCAAAAACTCCAAAAGTATCATGTTTTCTAAAATATTCATTGATGTTGCTTTGATAAAACTAAAATAATTTCAAAAATTGTTTTTCAAAATTTTTTCGAAAATTATGCAAGGCATTAGAACTAGAAGGGCTTAGTGGACTCCAACCTAAAAACACCTTCCCCATCATTTCAAAATAACCGGTCCCCCTCCCTCTCATCAAACCCTAAAAATCTCCACATTCTCTCTCCTTTCTTCACACCAAACAGCCATGGGCCGGAAAACTACCCGGTGGTTCACCCCAAACCGGTCCCTGCTACTCCGACCCCATCTCCTACACCGTCACCCCCCCGTCTCCACCGTCCTCACCTTCCAAAAATCCTGTCCCTCCATCTCCACCACCCACTACTTCTCCTGACCTTCCTCTCAACAAATCTCCGGCCAAGAAACAACTCGAACCACAAAAAAAAAACCTCCGGCCTAGAAAAATCTCGAACCAACAACCCGAAAATTCCAACCCGAAAACCCCAACCCGAGAAAAAAAAATATAAAAAAAAAAAAAAAATTCCGCTGCTGCGACTTCTCACTCACCGCCGTCGAGAAAAAGGTGTGCTTCTGCCTCCGCTGGTCCGACCATCACACCTTCTTCCAAACGCACACGGGTTTCGGAATCTGCTAGTCCTCCAAAGATTTTATCCGGTCGAATTTATCCCACAAAATGGTTAGGTAATTCTGCTGTTACGTTTCTCCTGGAATCACTTCAATCTCAGGGGTAGGTTTCTTTAGTTACTTTCAATGACACCGTGTATGAGGATGAAGTTTGTCAATTTTCTAAACTTTCTCAATTTCGGAAGATCAGCCTCTATCCTCCATAGTAAACGAAATTTCATTACCTAAAACTTGTCCATCACCGATCTCTTTATCCGTATGGACTGTGGCTCACCAAGATATTTCATGTTATTGATGTGTTAACTCCTACTTCTAAGGAAGTAACCTGTCGTGTGGGTGATGGTATGCTAAGTAGGATGGATTTATGTTTACGGGTGATGAGTTACTAAAAAAGGACTTTCTGGGTTCACGCCAAGGGAGGCATTGTGGGGTGCTTAAAGATGGTGGAAGAAGTGCGTCACATTAAGACAACATGCACAACGACATCGCCAACCTATGTCTAAACAATAAACACTTTTCCTTTATCCTAGTCCTACTTATTTTGTTTCTATGCCTTGTAGTTTTTGAAAAACATGTCGTTTTTGTTAAACTGTTTTGATTTTTGGATGTTCTTTTGGATTATTTTGGAGATTGTGAATTGGTGTTGGTTGTAGCACCAGCATCACTAGCTTAAATAGTTGAGCTATTGGATTATTTTAAACTCTTCTGATTCTGTGAATGATTTTTTTGTCTTTATGTACTTTTTGAGAATGACAAAAGGGGGAAAAGAAGGTATATAATATTGACTTTGTGTCTTGATGATATCCTAGGTTAAGCTAATGTGAATTGAATATAAATGAGCATGTGGGCAAAGTGAATAATTGAATGCTATTAATCTGATGTACGGATAGATTCTATAAAGGGTGAATAATCCATGCATTTTTGAGGGGGAACAAAAGATATATGCATACTTTAAGGGGGAACAAATGTTTATTTAACAATATTATTATTCATGGTTTGTCATCATCAAAAAGGGGGAATTTGTTGTGCATGTACATGTTATGTTTTATGCACATGTTATGTTTTGATGATGAAAATTAATATAATATGTTGTAGCATGAAAGTATGTAACAGTTGCAACAGATGCATGAAGAAAGAAATTGATAAACGAAGACTTTGAAGAAAAGAAGAATCAAGAATGAAGTTCAGTTTATAATTTCTTAGAATAGTAATTTATATAAAATGTAATATGCTTAGTAATATGCAATGTGCTAATATAGAAATATAAAGTTATTAATTATTATTTCTTGAGTTAAGAAAGTAAATAATTATATTAAAATTATATTTCTATATAAAGGAAATAAGTTTTCAAATCAGAAATAAAAGGGATTAGGAAAACGAGTTTTTAAGAAAAAGATTTTTAAAACGGTTTCTAAAAGATTTTGATAAAAACAAGTTTTTGATAAAGATTTTAATAAAAATAAGTTTTGATAAAAACGAGTTTTGAAAAAGTTTTAATAAAAATCAGATTTTTAATAAAACGAGTTTTTGAAAAAGATTTTGATAAAAATCGTTTTTAATAAAAACCGTGTTTTTAAATAAAAAGATTTTTATAAAACATAATTTTATTAAGACATGTTTTCAGATTTTCTAAAAGGATTTGGAAAAATACTTTTTTGATATAAACAGACTTTGAGTTGAAAAAGAAAATCTATGTGGAAAACTTATCTTTTTTAGTTTAAAAGACAAAGATAGAAAAAGATAAAGTTTTATCCCTTGAATCAAGGTTTAAAAGATAAAGATATTTTTAAGTGATTTTCGTCCTAACCAAGCCTATAAAAGGGAATCAGAATTCACTTTTAAATCTCACGTTTTCAGAGAGAAAAATCGAGTCTAATTAAAAGCTGAAAACTATTTCCTTGGCACTGAGCATAGCACTGAGCTAGTTAGGTTTAAGTTACTATTTCACAATTGTAATTGTCCTCTATTTGCTTGACTAAGAAGCACATCTTTGAGGATCGTTCTTTTCTTGTAACTTTTACATTATAGAGAGTGTCAACACTTAGAGTTAAGTGTTGGGAGTCATTACTAGGGTTAGTAGTGAGGGGAATCTTATTGTATCAAGAGTTTGATATTTTAGGATTCAAAGAATTAAAAGAGTTTTTGTTTCTTGTGGACGTAGATCTCAGAGGTGAGATTGAACCACGTTATATCTTGTGTCAAATCTAATATCTTTTAAGTTTATTATTCGCAAAAACGTAAATTAGCGATTTTCGAGTGTTTGGCTCAGAGCCTGGCACTGAGCCATAAAAGGATTTTTGCGAAAAACGATTAGATTTCACCACTCAATTCAACCCCCCCTTCTTGAGTGTTCCCTTGGGTTCAAACAGTAAGGTCTCGGGTTCGAGCCTTGGGTATGGAAAGAATCCCAATCGGGAGGAATGTTGCCCTTTGAGGTGGTCATGCAAACTCCCACAGGAGATTAGTCCACTCGTCGAAAGCTTTGGGAAACTCCTCATAGCAGGTGCAAAAAATATATAATACACTTTTTATACTTCAATCATTTATAGAATCTTATTATGAATTAAACCAACCTGATCCGACCCAAATTTCAAGTGATAATAATAATGACCGAAATCACCCGATGTCACTTACAACTGAATATAACCAAACCTAAATCTACCTAATTCGGGACGAATCAAACAATAATGACTAGGAGTTAACGATCAAAATCTTACTCGAAATTGTATGGTACATTATCTAAAACTTTAGAAGACTAAGAATGCAATTAAAACTAAACTATAAAATTGCACTAGACCCATAAATTAACAAGACCCGAAGATGATTCATACACCAAGTAATGCGATACTTCTAAAGGCCGAGCCTACCCGAATTGACCCAATCGATCCAACCAGAATTAAGTCGACCCGATTCAACTCGACCCGAATACACCCTATATAATTCAATGTGACCCAGTTTAAGGCCGAGTCAACAACCTGCGCCCGACCCGAAACCTTTTAGATCCGACACACATCCAAACCTAAATGAACCCGACCCAGGTTTAATCCCAATACAGAATTGATCCGAATTCGACCGACTCGTAACTGACTTTTATGATTTGTTTGCCGCCTCTACTTAGAAGTACTCCTAAGATGAGTAGGCCATGGAAAAACAATACCAGTCATCATGTCAATTAAAAGCTGAGTAGTGAGCAGCTGAGCACCACAAAAAGTCTCACAAAAAACATAGCCTTGGACATCAAGTAAAAAGAAACAACTAAAATATCAATTTGTTGACTTGGTTCCTTCGTGGAATCTTACCAAATGAAGTGTTTTGGAACTTTATTGTGGACCCAATAATGTTTCTTGGCACCCAAGCTCAAACTTCTCTACAAATAGCAGTTGCCATTTCCCATTTTTTTTAGACTAGTGGTTTGGCCGCGCGCTACGCGCGCGCATGCCTAGTAGTATTCAAATTGATGTCCACGCGGGTCAAATGGCCTATAATTTATTGTTATTGTAAGAATTGTCCATTTTTGTCACGAGAAGCACATTATTTTTCCTTGTGGTAACTTCATTTTTTATCTAATACTCCCCCAGCATTTTTCTTTTCATATGGCTATATTCCTCATGTTAGTCCTATATTTTGCAAGTGAATCGTCTTTAGACTATCAAGGTGGAAAACTATTATATTCTTAAAAGAATTCATCTCTCTATATATAATACTGAAGCTTAACAAAATAACATTTTCAAATGGAATACCAAACAAGCCAAATGTAAGTAACATATTGTACAAAGATGTTTTGACAATACTAAATCTGATATTTGAACATTCCATTTTTAGACTTAAATCATGATTTATATATCTATAATAATTTCATGGTTCAACATTACATGATCATTTGGGTGGATATAAATAGAGTATATGAAGATAAATCATTCATCCATATAAGCCAATAATTTACCAGCACGTTACAATAGGTTTGATACGTACCCTCGTAGTTTTGGCGACACAATTTTCCACGTAACTTGAGATAGGTTGGTATCAAGTTCTATTTACTTTGTATGAAGGTTCTCGGATTTATATGTGGCCTACGTTCGCGTACTTGATGACATTAGTAGCAATTAACTGTGTTCTTAGGTGTTGGACCTATCTTTCTTTCAAAAGTTCCCCATAACTCCCCTTGCTTGGAGGTCTTATTTTGGATATGATGAGTGGAGGTGTATTGAGATTGTTCATTTAGTCTATGTTAAACAGGTTTCTTAACCAAAAAATATTCTTAGATGCATCATTAACTGTTTCTTAACATTTGCAGAACCCCTTGGCCTCCTCACTCCGAATTTTTTGAGTTTGATATACATTATACATTATAGTTCATCTGTTTTCTTTTAATTGCTACATTTTCTTAGATAATTATTACTTTTTAGTTGCTACATTGTCTAAACTTTCCTTATTGGTACAATAGTTGGCCTAGAGTTTCATGCGTGAGTTATTTTTTGTCCTCCCCTTATAAAAAAAAATTGTCTAGCTACGTGCATGGAAAGAGGGGATCAATTATGATAATTCCTACAAGTATCTCCACCTAACGAGGTCCCTAATTGTTTGCTAGAACATCTCCACGGAATTGGAATGCAGTGTTTCCAAGGAAACAAAGATGAGTTACAATTGATGTGCATTAATAAACATCTACTCTACCTACTACTTGTAACTCAAATTCATAAGTGTCCCTTTATCTTCTATGTCATTCACTTCTCTGTAAATTTCGATAAAAATGACTCTTTTTAAGTCAATTTAAGGATATTATGCTTAGCATTTCAAACATTATTCCAAAAACTATACTGTCTTACACATTCAATCAGTGAAGATCCATCTTCGTTAAGGCTTGCAAATGCAATGCATAAAAAAGTCGGGGAAGAAAACAAATGAGTATATTGAGAATACTTGCTATAAATGATTAAATTCCGTAGCCCAATCACAACTATGATTAAGCAATATTGAAATTGTTCAACTTATCCCAAAAAAAAGTAATTAGTTACATTAAGGAGGTTTCTCGTAAGTGCTCGCTTCTCTGAACTCGGACATGGCACTTCTTATCATCTCAGTCGCGTGAGGTTGCACAAATAAGTGAGTATTATCTAGGACTCGTATTATGAATTTATGGTTTGCTGGCAGTGAACCATTCATATGGATAATGAATTGAGCCATTGGTATGTCACTGGAAGACGAGATTTCAACAACCAAAAAAGGAAAAAAGAAAATTAGACATTCCGAGCAGTGAAGAAGCCAGAAATTTCACAACCGCATGATAACAAATGATTATATGAACACCAATACAAATCTAACATGTCCATGCATACTGTATTAGACTGAGTAGACATGAAGTGCAACATGCAGTTAATAAGAAGAACAGACATATGTTGAAAACAATAAGAAACATTAGTTCTTGCTCAACAGATGCAGAAAATATCTGCAAGATAAAAAAAATTCCACAACACAAGCTAGACTTCATCCTCTGTGCACTTTGGTTCAAGGTTGTGTTAATTAGTGGATTATCAAGGAAAAGTAACGGAAATTAAATTAAAGAGAAAAGAAACAAAGGAGGTCTAAGTGTCAACTGAGCTTGCAATATGCTAGATACAATTCGAAAAAAGAAAGAAAGAAAGTAATGATATACAAGCAAGTCAGAGTATCATACCAGAGATGAAGAGTCCTTTGGTGGCATTCACCATGATAGAGTAGCTTCACCTGATGTATAGATGATCAAATGGAGTCAAGTGGTAATTTTACAATCTTAATGTCATACGACAAAGCATAAATCCAACAGCAAAAAGAAAAGTGGACATGTGTAAGGATTAATTTGTATGACAGAGTCTAAAGAGCATTATCATACAACAAAAAGGAAACAAGAAAGCTAATTCATGTTAAGTTTCTTCAGAAGACTTTTTTTTTCTTTTATATTTTGTTGGGTTTTGTGGGATAACTTCTTTTCTTAAGATGAGGGGCCGAGAAGGGGGGAGGGGAACAAAGAAAAGGAGTTCAAACACTCATCATAACTTATTTCTAGCATCACCTCTAAGGAGACAAGTAACCTAAGAAAAAGTGAACCATAAGATCAAAAAAATTCATCAATCGACAACAGACAAATTGAGTTCACTAAGACTGTGGGAATAGGTGGGATGCAAATCCCATTGAATTTGAGAATTTTTCGTATATACAAATGGCTCTAAGTGAGGATGTTAACTCATTATTTTGTAAGATCAAGAGCAGCACTATGTAAAATATCAAGGCAGAGAGAAGTATGACAAAGAGGCAATCTGGAAGTTGAGAAAGAAAAATAAATGGAGATATAGTAAAGATAAGATGACAGTTATAGGCTCTACTCTCGCCTAAAATTGAATACAACAGCTGAAGTGTCAGCAGACAAGTCTACACTTTGGGCCTTGTCTGTTAGGCTTAACACTATGTCAGGGAACTTGGAATAGAATGGGACTAATTTTTGTAAAAACTAATTCACTACTATAAGTTTTTTCCGAGGACACTTCTAATATGAATTTGGTTTCAGCCGCATCCTTTGTGAACATTGACAATATTAGAATGCATAACTACTACGATTCAAGTTAACTACTATACTAACAAAAAATATTCCATCAAATTCTAGGCGAATGATTTTTGCAAATTTGATAAACATGCTTAACAAAACTAAAAGCATCAAGTACACTAACTAAAGTAAATTCATTAGGCCTCATAGCATCAGTAAGTATATAGTTTCTCTTTCTTTCTATGACCCACAACATTATTTCTCCTAAAACTCTGTGCAAAAAAACGGGATAAAGTAATAAAGACCGGAGGGAGTATATCTCACTTTTACCTTTTGAAAAAAGAACAAAAAACAATCAGAAAATTATCCTTTGAATTAATTTACAATGTAACAACTTTTAATTTACAAAGAATAATTAAAATTCTATTACCTACTTCTCCAAGTAAACACTTGAAAGAATCAGAAGCTAATCGCCCATCTGAACTTCACTACTTAGCAAATTGAATGAGTGTTACATGGCTAAAATAATTACTATATATATTGAACCATATACAAAAAGTATGGATATCAATATGAATATAAGTAGAATGGTAATAAAAATCTATATGGGTCAAAAATTATCAAGATAGTTTTAGTGTGTACCATTTACGTCGATTGTGTTTGTATCAGCTTTCTGACACATACAATCAGGCATGGGGAATGTGTAGAGTGATGCCATAAGCTTTTTAATCTTGCGACCCTTTGAAGCACTACGATAGAGCATATCTTGCATCTGGTATATATATAAAAGTTTCCCATCTGCATTAACAAATTAAGTATCATGTAAACAAGCTAAGTTTAAATAATCATGTGAGTACTGTGAAGTACTAAGTTTCATGTAAGTTGCAAGCAAAGTATATAGATTCCTGTTTTTTAAAAGTAAAAAGAACATTGAGAGAGTTCTGGTTTGGTGTCTTAAAGCAATGCCCGCTCAATCCGAGCACAGATCTACTCAAACTTCATCGGCTCAACTATTATGCAACTACAAAACATGATTTATTGTTTTCGCACAGTTTAGGCCTTGTTCTCTTAATCGTAAATCATAATATAGCAAATATCACTTTAATCAGTAAAACTGAGTGGGGGTCAATAGAAATCAGTAACTTTAAATAGCCAAATATATATTTGACAGTAAAAATCATTTGTTAAGAATAAGTTCAATAAGCAAAATTAGTGTCACTTGATTCAAAGAGTAAAATCTTACATGGTCTAACTCATCAATGGCATCATGTAATGAATCACAAGATACAAAAAAAGAAAAGCAAAAAAGATATGGCACAAACCCAAGAAGTTCCAATTTATGAGCAAAATCAACAAAACATGTGATACATTTTAGAATAAGCATTCTAAAAAGGTCTCAAAAGAAGGGCGTTAATAATCCTGGGAATTCTCTTACAAATATGAAAAAGAGTCCCAATAATGTCTCATTTATCTGTAGATCCTTCCATGCTCTCATCTACCCTGGCTCAGACAACCTCATTCTCAGGACAAGGAAAAGGGCTGAAACATGTTGATAATAGACTTTTTCTTATATATGGGCATACTAATAAAAAGGCATGGCCCATTTAAACTTAACTAATTTACCGAAACATTCCAAATTGTGCAGCTAATGCAAAAACAACATGAAATGCCTTCAATTACGCAGCAGCATGGCATGCTTCAATTAACTCAGCCCACACAGCTCTATAAGATAATCAAGTAATATATATCAATTATTTGCTAGTCTAATTATACGACCTAAATCATGGCATCAACATGAGCACCTTGTCAAGATGCAACAATGACGACAGTGAACAGGGCATAGATGAGAGGAAAGGGGGGGGATCAAATATAACTATACAGGTATAATCGGCAGCTATTAGCCAACACAAAAATGAAAAAGTGAGCTGACCTAGTCTGGCGCTTGTTTGAATGAAGGTGGAAGAAAACCATCATCTAGCCTGATTTCATTATTATATCCAAATTTTCTCAGGACAGTCCATGTTGTCTCCAGCCGCCCTTTTTCTATGAAAAGTGCATGAAGGAATAGAAACCCTCTCAAAGTGAGACCACGATCATTGACTCCTTCAGGCAATTTTTCTTCCACAACCCTCTTAACACCAATGATTTCAGAAGGTTGGAGAGGAGCATTGAAGCACTTAACCTGTTTACAGAAGATATACATGGTCACATGCAAAATCACAGTCACAGAACATCTGAACATAATCAAAAATACTTTAATAGAAAGTTCCAATACTACATCCCAGGACAAGAGTTGGTGACACAAGATCTTACATATCCAAAAAATTAAAAGATACAATGAGATGTTAGATGAATATTGAAGGAAGAACAATGTTCCACCATATTCATTATGTAACTCTCATATACCATCATCAATAATTGCATAAAACTATGGAAATTAGGCAAAATCATACCTCAGGGGATCCAGGAGCAATTATAATTAGGAATCAAGAAACAACAAGAAACAGAGCCAAATATAATTAGCTCAAATTCTACAATAACATTCATTCTTGCAGTTTAAGTTGCTTCCTTTGTTTCACCTAGTTTCAAATATCCAAATACCATACTAATGCTCGTATAAAAATGGAAAAATTAGCTAACATTGGTGATCTTCTCTGGCGTTAATTCATCCTTGGAATCTCCGTGCTAACAATTGAATAGGAAAAATTAATCCAAAAGTAAATAAGAAAAATTAGTCAAAATCATACACCTATATTACTTAAACCTAGATACGTAACAACAATTGAATACCACAAATTAGTCCAAAAAAGCAGACAAAACACAACGAAAATCGGTTGAGGACTCTAAATAGCAATTGAATCAAACGAAGAACTTGGAAATCATTGATTACAACATCGATTTTGCAACTGATTGCTCGGAGTCACCTTCGATTTTAGAGTTTCTCAAGACAACATCCTATTCGAAGATAACTATTACAAGCTTAAGTTTTAGTAACCGCAAATTGAAGACAAAGAAATGAGAAAAACTATGAAAGAGCAGATTTCTATGCATAATATGTGCTTGATGAAAAAACAATATTATGTTATCTATTTCACTTTACATTCTTAACTACCGCATAATTCAAACACCCACAACGTCCAATAAAAATTAGACAATAAAACATCACAAACAAAACAAAACTAAGTAAAAATCTGATGAATTAATGGGACAAAAAAACCTGGAACAAAGATGTGGATGCAGAATAAAGGCATCAATTTTCATCCTATCAATCTCTGAAATTATCGTTGTTGAATGGGAAAATTGGGAAGATGCCCCGGAGGAGAGAGAATAGGGTTTCATCAAATTGTCGATTTCGAAGAGGAGAGAGATTGAGACATGAAGAGGAGAGAAAGAAAGGAACGTGCGGTTCATATGGAAGGAAAGATGGAGGGCTGAGATTTGCCAAAGCTTATGAATAGTGAATTTCACCCATTTGTGACTCATAACAAGAGTGAATTCCATCAAAAGACATGTATATTCAAACATTTAAAACAAACACATAGCGTCATGTTTCCTACGGTTCAATATAAGACAATCACAAAGACATTTTTATAGCGTAACCGTTAATACCACAAAAATCTATAACTGCTTCAGGTAACAACAACCCTCCAATCTAACTTTCACCAATGACAGTGATGTCGGCGTTGCGAAAATGCGGAACATGGGTGGAAAAACCATGTATTTGCTCTAGAGAACCACAAAATGGGAACAACCAAAAATAGAAAAAAGAAATATAATCTTTGTATAGATGCCATGTTATAATAGAAACTAACCACAAATAAACAGACACCCACATAAGCTAGAGGAATCAAACCATCAAATTTAGAAAAACAAGCAAAACATAGAAACTGAAAAACCATGCTCTCAATCTTACCATGCCCACTTTACAAAATAAGCAATACCCACCTACATACTCACTTGTGCTTTCGATCCGCCGCAACTCCCTCGCAAATTTTTGCCAATAATCTTCTCAATTTTACTACTTTCAGCCCTATTTCGACGTATCAAACCAATTAGTTCAGTAAATTAATTAGATATGGGTCACATTTGTAAACTTGATTGTTTAATTTACAACAATTAAAGAACATTTTTAAAGAAGTACAAAAATTTGACACCTGAAGGTTGAAAGTTCACCTCTTTCACGAACAGGGGTAAATCTCAAATGTGAGTAATTCCTTGCTGCCCTAGGTGAAGCAATATCTTCTACTTCATATCCCGACTCAGCAGTAGATGTATCACTCCCTTTCAGCTGTTTAAGAGTATGCCATAAACTCAAATCAATAACTCAAACATTGGAAGTTCCTTTCAGTTCAAGGAATAAACATTCATACCGTTGGCTATTGGTGCATAAGCAAGAACCATTTCATCTGCTCAATTTGTCTTGCACGTTGCAGCTCACCATTAAGAACCATCTGCTGCAAAATGAAATGCAAAGATGATTAATTATAAGAAGAAAAACACACACATTTCTCAAGGTAATCAGATGCATACCAAACAAATTTTAAAAAAGCACTTTTACATATTATTAATCTAGATTAGTGTTGCTTGATTTACCCATACCATGCTATGAAGATTGAAACATGCAACCTAGGACGTGCTACATCTGCACTACTTTTACATAACCAAGCATCAATTATGTTATTGTCCATACTTTTCATATATTGAAAAAGATTGCATCTGTATCAGAAAATTACATAGGGAGACAAAGATCAAGTGTAATGAAGAGGAGTATGACAACACATGTAAATGAACAAATAAGCGAGTTAAAAATTAGGATTATGAAGGTTTCTGTTGAACACTATATAATGCATCAAGATAGTGTGCTGTTTTCAGCCTTCTTCAGCTAATAAAGCTTACATTAGTGAATAAACTTGTTCCAGGATATGCCAGGCTTGCTTTGTCAGCGAATGAAGAGAAGAATGAGAGATTGCCCTTTACCAAGAGGCTATACTTCACTACCTTAAGTCTCTACTTACCCAGTTACCCTGTTCTCAATGTGACAGCTTCTCTTTCAAGATGTGAAGTAAATGTTCAAAGACATCTCTATCTTATTTATCAAAAGGGGGGACTGGACAATGATAAATGAAACAAATGATAGATAAGTCAAAACCATTATTAGTGAACATGGAAGCACTTCAGATTCAGCATAGTGTATTCTTCCCTTTTTATTGCACAAAAAGAAGAAAACTGACCAGATTGTCAGCAAAATGTGGCATTCACATCATTTTTATTTCAATTACAGTTCAAGTTACGTACTTACATAGCCCTAAATCAAATAAATGATTAGCTATTTAGCTATGAGCACCACCTAAATTTTGCAACTACCTATTGTGTAAGCTTTATATACAAGCATGATTTGAGTCTTGCATGTTGGTTACTGAAATGTAGTACCCAATAGCACTAACAAAAACATAGAAAGAATGACACTTTCATATTTGCTCCGAGTAATAACAACTCTATTTCAATACATATAAATAAAGAGATGAATAGCAAAACATTATAAACTCACAATCTGTGGCAATTGCTGTCATTTGTATTATTTCATCAATCAAGTGAACCCTAATATTTCGGTAAATTCTAGAAAAATCTAGCTATAAATTTTTTTTAACAATGATAATTAAAATTTAAATTAAGGTCAAACAAATAAAGCCTTAAAACGGACCACAAACCTCTTTCAATGGCATTCAAGTTCAACCCTACACATCTGGATTCGAACTCCAATCTAAGTAAAATTACAAAATTCAGATACATTTTAACAACAAAGAGTGATCCCAGAACTCTTTGAACATCCTTCGGACTCTGAAATTGAAGGAATTTTGTAGAAAGGAATTAGATAATAACATAAAATTGAGATATATATGAAGAACAAATGAGATAAAGAAGAAGACCGACGAACCCACTGATTGAGGAGTTTTGCGCTTTGTTGATCCAAGTTTGGCATCAATTTCCGCTCAATCTCAGAAAAAAAAAAACACACATCAGATCTGAAAAATAAATCTAGAACAAAAATAAGAAAAGATGATGGAAATTGATGAGGAGAGATAGGAGATAGGAGATAGGAGAGACGAGAGAGAACAGACCGACAGTGAAAGACAGAGAGAGGAGAGAGGAGAGAGAAGAGACGTGAAGAAGAGGAGAAAGAAAAAGATTGTGTGGCTAAGATGGAAGAATAGATGAAGGGTTGAGATTTGCCAAGCTTATCAACAGTAAATTTCAAGGATTTGTCACTCAGAGCACTATTGAATTGAACAGTAGCAACCTTTGCCACTTTTAAAAGGTTATGGATTATGGATTCATCCATATTAACCCACATTAGTGAGTCGAGTTTGGTAACACTATAGTGAAAAATGGCAACAGTTGGTCCATGTCTAGCCGAAGTGTACGTGTTGTGGAAGATGGAAAAGGAGAAAACTGAAGAGATGAGGAGGAAAAAGATAGTAAAAGAAACTAAAACTACTAATAGTACTACTGCAGATGAAAGTAGCACATTGAGGAATTGCAGCGCGTCACAAGGTGGTTGCTGACTTGCTTCTCATGGATTCAAAAGAAGATACATCCGTCTTCTTTGCCTTCTACTAAATAAAATGCTATCAAGGAGTAGCTACCAACTTTTTGGATTGATTAACGAAGCAAACCGTCTATTTCTTTTACGAAATCAAGGAGGTTTTGAGTCTTCACACTTTAGGCTCGTGCTACAGCCTACATGACTCTCGAAATATTCAAGAATTACGCTCATTCAAACGTTTAAAATATGTACGTAGTGATTTTTTTAACCTTTTTTTAGTTTTACAAGTATTGAAGATAAAGACAAGGAGATGTCAAAGTTGAATATCATCAAACTTATTTGAGCACATACTAGTTTCATTTTATATCGTTTATTTGTGTAAAAATAAAAACTTATGATGGATTGGCCAATAATA
This sequence comes from Beta vulgaris subsp. vulgaris, assembly GCF_026745355.1. NCBI lineage: Eukaryota > Viridiplantae > Streptophyta > Magnoliopsida > Caryophyllales > Amaranthaceae > Beta > Beta vulgaris. The sequence goes on along the minus strand of NC_079207.1, from coordinate 30,073,762 downwards.
TTCAGTACTCCACCAAGTATTGATTTGGGTTGACTTGAAATTTGGCACATTCTTTATTTTTTACTTCTATTATTTAAATTTAGCACTTGTTAGTTGTTACGTACTTGAAAAATTTGTAAAGATGCGTCATATTAATGACAAAGCAATATTCTTTTTTAAGTTTCGCAACCTACATACGGAATTTGATATTTATATGCTTATTGTTTTGATTGTTATATAATAGTTTTTTTTGTTAATCAGAACATCACATTTCCTCATTCAATGTGGGGTTATCCGTTATTTGGTGTGTGATATTTTTGTAATAGGTTTGACAATAATATTAAAGACGTCAGTCTCCTATACGATATACTCACATATGACAATCCAAACATTTCACAATTCATTGAGGGGTCAAATATTTAATTATTTTTTGAGAGTCAAAATATAAGGAATTTGTCCAATCTACATCGAGTGCACTCTTCAAATTTATCAATTCAAAGAGAGCCCAAGGCAGCAATGCATTCCAATCACATGGTCAAATTTTCAAAGGAAAGAAGTAAACGGAAAAATAACACTTATTTCGATACCTCCCCTCTCATACAATTGTAGTGCACTTGCTACCTCTTTGGAACTCAGAGAAAGAACATAACCTAGCAAGTTGTATTCTAGATTAAATAGTATAAATATCAATGTATTTTGTTTTTGTTTTTCAAGAGCCACATAAGATACAAATGAGATTCAATTCCATATTTTTAAATTACCAACCCGACCTCATAAGTTATCTGATAATTTATAATTATCTACTAAAATTTGTTAATTATGATTGTTAATAAGATGGGGATTCCGTTGCTTAAATATTGTGTGTGAATATTTTACTTGTACTATGACACAAAATCTTTTGGATAAAAAAGGAGTGAAAAAGTAAATTGAATACAATCAGCCAAGAAGTTAATATAGTATTAACAGTGGGTTAGAGAGATAAATTAAGGTTCCCCCTTTATAGCTTTTGAAATATCACTGATAGTTGCAGGCGATGTCCTACAACAGCCACCAATGAGTTTAGCACCAGAAATGCGCCATCTTAGAGCTAATGACCCAAATTCATTGTCCTCGGAACACTCAGGTAGCTGCAACATTCAATCGAACAAAACAATGGAAATCATTTAGGAATTAGGAATATCACTTCGGGATTCTAATACCAGTTTATGTTAACACGAATCAGAATCGGGCATAAAGTAGAGGAAGCTAGTGACTCACCAGCCATCTCTTTGCTTTGCCATCCCATATCTCACCGCTGTTGGGATAAACTACTATCATCTTGTCTGTCAGCTGCATGATTTGAAAAGGAAGAGAATTAAAAAACCCATAGAGAATCTATAACTCTGGCAAGGACAGAAGCACCGTAAACAGACAAACAACAGATCTTTTGGTGCAGTTTTTTACCTCCTTAAATTTGCGAATTAGACCATCAACATAATGTGGTGGTGCACAATTTATTCCTACCATCGCAACTCTCTTACTCTCGTTGATAACATTGAGACATTCTTCAAAGTTTTCTCCTGAAGGGGCATGTAACCGTCTACACAGCTAAAGCAGATCCATGAAGGGATTTGGACATTTTCTTCCTCAAGCAAGTCCACAATGGCCTGCAAATAGATATTGCAGCTGAGGAAATGCAAAGGGAGCAACACTTCATGACTGACTAGCAATTCACTTTGCAAACACACAGACTGTCCATTAGGAATTAGGAATGTTGTCTATTCTAAATCATATAATACAGATACCAATAATACTTCATCCCTTGGCCTTCCTCTACAAGAGTGCCAAATTATTTCTCTCAGTCATACAAATGATCTGTTAGTCTATCTTTACCACATTTTTCCTAAAAAATAAATTCACCAAAGCACAGGTTTAAGCGGGACTATTGCCTAGCATTTTTCTCATATAAAGCCAACAAACATCTTCCAGTTTACATAAATACATCAAGTTCCAAGATCAGCCCACATAGATAATCGTCAGCTTATAACAATTTATAAACCTATGCTGTTCATGTAATATTTTCAATCCTCAATATGACCCCTATTTTGAAGTGGTTGACCTAGATATGTCTGGAATGGAAAGGTAAGTCATAAAGCCTATATTCAAAAGAAATATTATTCATGACATCTTTGCAAATATTGTCGAGTAAGAAACAGAATGACAATAGCAAGATATTTTGCCAGGAACAGCACACCTGAGTTTCAAGGCTGTTGGGAATGGTTTCAAATGCTAAAATATCAGGACTAGCTCCTGCTAGAACTTGTAGTCTCCGCCTATGGAAATCCTTTAGCTTAATCAAGCTTACATCTTCTCCATAAAGTCCACTGCAATACGAGGCGTAATCAGATCATCACTAGTATTTAGACAGCAAATTCTCATTCGATGTCAAAAAAAGAGTAGCTAATACTTACTATTAGAAATTGGAGAATGTATATAGTAGTAATGAACAATCAGCTGTCAAAAAGATCACCTGTATTCTGAGCCATCAGCGAGATAAGCTCCATAACTGCCAACAGATGCTGCCACCAAGGCTCTATTATAACCATTTTCTGTCTTATTATCAACAGTATTCCAGAACTCATCACGGGCATCAGTAGCTAATTTAACACTTTTCTGAAGCAACGCCTCTGCTTCTTGCATTGACAGACCCCTTGACAGAAATCCTGGAAGGGTAGCCTGTAAGAGGTAAGATCTTGAGGTTAGACCAACCAATCAAAAGTGTCCTCGACTCCTAGTAAGCCTTACAGATAACATACATTCACAATCCTATTAAATTTGATTTGTGATCAGATTTCATTGCGTTCCATAGCACAGGAAAGTCTTATGAAAAAGTTAGGAGACAACGAGTGACACAAACAGAAAAAATTAGGAGGCTCAAAAGTGCCTCAATGAATAATCAGATCTTGAACGTTGAAAATAGGATAATACCACCCCACGAGGCAACTCTAAAGAGTAAAGAATAAGCATAAAAATCAACAAGGCACTCCTGACTCCACAGATGAATTCGACAACTACAGATCACATAACTAGTTCAAATAACTCAATCATGATGATTGAGGACAATGAATTCTGGACAGATGAAGCTATAATCTTTTCCTTGGTAATGTTAAATCTCTTAAAAGATTCTAATACAAATTTCTGTTGAACCATATGACTCCCAGTCCACCATTCTCGATAAAGATAAGTCAATAAGTCCACCATCGACCAAGTCTTGGACAATGTTCAAGACCCACCAACCCCTGTCCCTTACGAATAGGTTATTCCCTCTACCCAAACCCCACCCTCCTCAGTCCTCAACAACTGCAAATATACTCAAACAGAACTAAAATTCATAGAACAAACAAAAATGCAACAACAACAAAAGATAACAGAGTGGATAAAATAAGTACATGTATAAACAGCATAAAAAATTACAAAGGTGTAGGAACATATTTTAAGAACAATATAGGATTACAAATAAGAGAATGGTAACCTGATAAGATGAAGAAACTATAATATCTGCACCAGCTTCCAAATATTCCATGTGAACCTACAAACAAATATAATACCAATTACTATTTATGATCCCCTAATCTTTTCTTGTTCCTTTGTTTTCAAAATATCAAATTCTTCTGTGACATTCACAATCACAACATCATTTGATACATTTCTTATTTCCCATCTTAATTACTAAACAAAGAAGTCCAATTAACTCAACAAATTACTAAAGATGGCACTGACCCGTTATTTTCATGTTGTAACCCATACCGGGCTCGGTTCAAATTTTCTACTTAGGCCACGGGCAAGCCTGAACCAAGCGCGGCACCAGCTGGCATAGCCCGCTCGTCTTATCTACCATTATTTAAATCTTATCCGTTCACAAAGTTATAAAAGAGCAATTTTGCTTGCATTGAGTAATTCATAAACCTCATAAGGAATAAAGTAAAAGAGGAAAAATCTCTTGGAAACGCACTTACACGGAAAAAGGGAAGATCTTTACGAAACGGAGGGAGGGAGTAGTAATTAATTGGCTTAAATGGCAAGACCCAAAATTAAATTCCGAGTACATCAATGCATTTAGTCGTTCTACCACATACAATAGAACGGGACATGGTTATAAGTTATAACTCCGTCCCACCAAATTCGGGAATGGCCCAGTTACAACCATGCCCGGTTAGAATAAAAACCAAAAAAAAAAACTATGTTAAAAAAGTACCAGTTTGACGAGATTAGGATCTTTGATCAAGCAGAGTGCACTCCAAAGAGGATCATTAATGGCGGCACCATGTTTCTCAAGCTGAGTAGCAAGACCTCCATCAATGACACCGCATCCTCCCGCTTTTTCTATGGTTTCTTCTAACAATGCCGTGGCTTTCTCAATCCCCATTACTCACTTTTTCTCTCTTCCTCTGTTTCTGAAGAAATGAAAGATGGGTGTGATGTGAATTGTGAGAGATTTTACGATAGTGCAGAAATTGAGGTTTTACGCTAACGCTCTATTTGACTTAGAGTTAGGGGTCCGCAATTTATGTCTTTTGACCTAAGACCCCATCTGGCACCTGGTCAGTCATATGTGCTTAATTCAGAATTGAACGAATATTTATGGGGGTTTGGTTTGGTTGGCAAATTTCGAATGTTAGGTATTTGTTTCGACTTTCGATAGTGAAGATTGGTATAGAGTGGTTTCAACATTCGTTTCATTTCTCCCTACAAAAAAAACAATTCATTTTTATCTATACTAGTTTTGAAGTCCATACATTACACGGGTTATTGTTTATATTTATTCAGGTTGATGTGAAATGAGATTTTTCAACACAATTGTTATATAATTTCTACATTCTTTTTCTTTTGCAACAATCACCACTTTGAGTAGTTTTATCTATTCGAATCACTTCACTTTTGGTTAAAAAAACAACAATAGTTGACAACATTATTTTTACTTTATTTTTTATAAAACCATCATTAATTACTCAAATTGCCTCATAAAATTGTGTTTGCCTTATTAACGATTTACTTATCCCATACTCTAGTTTAACCCTCCATGCTAAACTATCCTTTTTTTTATTTTCTTACAGACTATGCCCAAACTCATTGTTGTAGTAGATTAGACAAAAAAAGTATTTGTCATTATATTTGTATGGGGGTTGACTAAGTTCCATCCCGGTTTGATTAGACCGATGCACATTGTTGTGGTCACACATACTTACTGCAGAATTGTTGACTTTGTCATACCGGTTTCCTTACGATGCCTAACCGGCATCTATTTTCGGGTCCTTTGCCAAGGGCTTGGGCCTGATCCAGTTTCGTTCATCAGCGCCTATGGGCCTAAAGATAAACATTGCATACGAGATAAAAGTATATCCCAAAGCAATATACATGGGAATATCCCCCGTGAATACAGGGCCCAACCTGTATAAGGGCATATTCGGGTTCCCTATAAATACCCCGTTAATTTGAGTCATAAGGTACGTTCACGAATCCCCAAATATTATACTTGAGAGCTACCGGCTTACCCAATACTAACTTAGGCATCGGAGGGGAGTTCCTCGGATCAACCCTCGAGGCTAGTTTACGTGTTCTCTCTTACAGGAATTGGAAACGGCTTAATTGACTGAAGACATACTGGTTCGCACCCTAAAACTTGTCCCATACTGGAACAATTGGCGCTAGAAGGAGGGCGAACAATACCTTATAGTCTAAGCCATTTATTGCAAACAAAACAACCCTCATGGATCCTAATCAGCAATTTCGGATGTTGGAAACTGATGAAAACAATGCGCATGTTGAGAAAACTCCGCCAGGATTCTCAACTCCGCTACCGACCGCAAGACAAAGTCGGCCGCCTACCAACAAATGGAGGAAAACTCCTGAAACTCCTCAAGAAAACATTTTCCATACTCTGCAGTATATGTTCACCCCAGAACAACTCCGGAGTGCTGCAGAAGTCTTCCAAGCCATGGCAAGCCACACCCCACCGACCGGTCTGCCCGTCAAACGACCTTTAAGCAGAGCCCACAGCCCAGTGAGAAAACTCCGTTCACTAGGAACGGGCCGCCAGGGGGAGCGAGGCCGGAATGACCAGGATCAGGTGGCCAACTCCAATACCCCCACAAAGCATATGGGGGAAGAAGAAGAGGAAGCTCATGATACTGAGTTCTACCAGCATTCTTCTCATCTCAAGAAGGGAAGTGAGTACAGGCGAAGAGCGCTGGTATCCTTGCGAAACTCACCATTTTCCACTACTATTCTCCAAGAGCCCATGGAGAAAATCAAAATGCCGACATATAAGTATGACGGTAAGACTGACCCGGAAGATCATATATCAGCCTATGAGGGGCATATGCTGATGTACACCAACATTAACTTTGTAAGGTGTTCCCCTCTACATTAACTAGGTTAGGCCAAACCTGGTTCAAGAGCATACCACCGGCAACAATCTTCGTCTTCCGCCAGCTCACGTCAATGTTTGTTACACACTTTGTTAGTAGCAAGCGCAGGGAGAAGACCACCGGTGAGCTGATGTCGGTCAAGCAAGGGGAGACAGAAAGCCTAAGGGACTATGTCGGGCGTTTCAATGCAGAAGCTGTCACCATCCCTACTCTCCAACAGGAAGTTGCCGTCATAGCCCTCATGACGGGCCTTAAGGAAGGAACTCCCTTCAGAAGCTAGGCCGAAAAAAGCTAACAAGTCTTACAGAGGTCTTAGGTAAGGCGAATGACTTCATCCGGGGGGAAGAATTTGACAAAGCGTCAAATACTAAAAGGTATGCATCGGAGGAGAAAGATAAGGAAAAAGACCGCAAGGACGATAAATACCGGAAAGACAAGAAGCCATACACCTCCAATAGGAGAGAAGAAAGTAACTCTGTGAAGAAAGGCCACGAAGGTATACGAGTTACATAAAGATGATGATAAGTGGCGAAGGCCTAGAAAAATGTACTACAAAGGTCGGGATAAATCGAAGTGGTGTGAGCTTCACAGGGACTACGGCCACATAACCGAAGACTGTAAAGACCTCAAGGACGGGATCGAAGACCTCATCAGAAGAGGCTACTTCACCCAGTACCAAGCGAGGATTGACCGGAAGTCCCCAACTAGAGAGGATGAAAATGGTAATAGAAGGCCAGTGAAAGATAGGATCACAGAAATCCATGTCATATCTGGTGGGCCGACACGAGGTGGAAGCATCCACGGTGCCAAAGCTAGCCTGAAAGAGGTAAGGCACCAAGTGAATTACCACAATGCAGGGAAGTGGCCGGCACCTCCAACCATGCCATTTGTGGCTTTTACGTCAGAGGACACCAAGGGCATTGTCTACCCCCATGATGATCCCTTGGAAGTATCTCTGCAGATATCAACCGCAATGGTACATCGCGTGCTGGTAGATGGAGGAAGTTCTGTCAATATCTTGTATAAGGAAACATTCGAAAAAATGGGCTTCGACACTGAATGTCTGAAGCCGGTCTCATATCCGGTTATTGGGTTCACAGGGGCATTTGTCATCCCAGAAGGAACTATTAAGCTGGCTGTAAAACTGGGGGAAGGATCTCATTCTAGGGACCTAATAGTGGAATTCCTCGTTGTTGACGTCCCGACAGCGTACAACGCCATCATAAGACATCCATTGATTCATGACGCCCAAGCTGTGGTATCAACCTACCACCTTACAATGGTATATACCTCCAATGGCGGTAACCCCAAGAAGCTCAGGGGGAATCAGGAATCAGCAAGGGCCTGCTACTTGACCGCTCTTAGACACTCCGATCATAAGCGTCCCGCCGAGACACCGCCATCAGAGCGAAAGAGAAGAAGGCTGGAGAATAAGGCTAAAAAAGATCTATCAATGGAGAATTTCAAGGGAAGGCCGACAGATCAGCCGAGACCTAGCCCAGAAGGAGAGACGGAGGAATGGAGCCTAGAGTTCATGGTGACATCTTCGCATTCTCTGCGGATGAGATGTCGGGCATTGAGCCAGAGTTCATGGTGCACCGGCTGAACGTCAATGAAGACGTCAGACCGGTAAAACAGAAAAAGAGAAACTTCTCCAGTGAGAAAAATGCAGCCATCAAAGAGGAGGTGGACAAGCTGCTGGCACCAAACTTCATTGAACATTGCAACTACCCTGAGTGGCTTGCAAATGTAGTCATGGTGAAGCAGGCCAACGGGTCCTGGCGGATGTGTGTCGACTTTACCAACCTCAACAAAGCCTGTCCCAAGGACTGCTACCCTTTGCCCAGAATAGACCAGCTGGTGGACTCTACTAGCGGCCACGCCCTACTAAGCTTCATGGACGCTTTTCCTGGTTATCATCAAATCAGCCTGCTAGAATCCGATAGAAACAAAGCAACTTCATCACGGAAGCTGGAGTCTATGCATACAAAGCCATGCCTTTTGGGCTCAAAAATGCCGGTGTCACCTATCAATAATTAGTGGACAAGATTTTCGAGCACCAAAAAGGCCGGAATGTAGAGGTGTACGTCGATGATAGTATAGTGAAAAGCCTGACAGAGGAAGAGCACGTCGTCGACCTGGAAGAAACCTTCGCCACAATCCGGCAGCATCAAATGAAGCTGAACCCCAAAAAATGTGTGTTCGGGGTCAGATCCGGCAAGTTTCCGGGGTTTATGGTAAGTGAAAGAGGCATAGACGCCAACCCCGATAAAGTGAGGGCCATCAGCGACCTCCCAGAGCCAAAGAGCATCCGGGACATTCAAAAGCTGACAGGAAGGATGGCGGCCCTCACCAAGTTTGTCTCCAAATCAGCAGAAAAAGCCCTGCTGTTCTTCAAAATCCTTAGACAAAACAAGAAATTTGAATGGGGGGATGAGCAGAAGCAGGCCTTCGAAGAAGTGAAGGCACATTTCAAAAAGCTGCCAACAATAACCCGGCCAGATCTGGGAGACAAACTACAGCTCTACGTCTCGGTATCTAAGAAGATAGTAGCAGCTGTGTTACTAGTAAACAAGAAAGGGCAGCAGAACCCCATATACATTGTGAGCCATGTATTAGCTGGAGAAGAGCAGAGATATGAGCTGTTGGAGAAGATGGCATATGCCGTCCTGATTGCGGCAAGGAAACTGAGGCCATATTACGACTCCCATACCGTCCAAGTACTCACTAATCAACCTCTGGAAAAAGCTCTTCACAAGCTTGATACAACCGACAGACTCTTAAAGTGGGCAGTAGAACTCTCTGAGTTCGACATCGAACACCGGCCCCGTACGACCATCAAAGCCCAAGCACTGGCTGATTTCATTGTCGAAACCACTTACATAGAATCGTCAGAATCAGCCGGCATCTGGAGAATAGAGGTTGATGGTTCGGCGGCCCAGAGTGGAGCTGGTGCAGGAGTGGTAATGACGTCCCCGGAAGGGGAAATCTTTGAATACGCCATAAGGTTCGGTTTCAAGGCCTCAAATAACGAAGCAGAATACGAAGCAGCCCTAGCCGGACTAAGTCTGAGCATTGCGGCTGATGCTAAAAAGATCCTCATGACCACAAACTCACAGCTGGTATCGATTCAGATTGAGTGAACGTATGAAGCCCGGGAGCTAGTAATGCAAAAGTATCTCAGTAAGGTGAAGAGCATGACGGCCGGATTACAGAGCTTTGAGGTCAAACTGGTACCAAGAACAGAGAACATGGCGGCCTACGCCTTATCAAAGCTAGCAAGCTCAAGTGTCAGTGACAAGAAGCAAAGTGTCATGGTAGAGACCTTGGGGGAACGGAGCATATACACTCCAGCACTAGCCGTCAACACCATAGGCCAAAGTCCGGAGTGGTATGACGACATTGTGGCCTATAAACTGACAGGTACCCTCCCAGAGGAGAAGATAGCGGCCAAAAAGCTTAAAAGGGACTCGTCTTGGTACTGTATGTTTCAAGGTCAGTTGTATAAAAAAGGGTTCTCACTCCCTCTGCTAAGATGCGTCACGGCCTATGAGGCCACGAAAAAAATAGAAGAGATTCATGAGGGAATATGTGGGAACCATACCGGCGGAAAAGCGCTAGCACTAAAAGCATTAAGAGCAGGCTTCTACTGGCCAAGTATGCTGACGGATGCCCAAGCCTACGTCTAGAAGTGCGATAAGTGCCAACGGTTCGCACCAGTGATAAACCAGCCAGCAAACGACCTGCAACCAATCCTAAACCCAATCCCTTTCGCTCAGTGGGGGATGGATATCATAGGACCTTTCACACCGGCATCCGGAGCAAGGAAGTTTCTAATGGTGGGTATTGACTACTTCACAAAATGGATTGAGGCAGAACCAACTGCTAAGATAACGGCCAACCAGGTGAAGAAATTCATCTGGCATAATATTATCACCAGGTTTGGGATTCCCATGGGAATTGTGATGGATCATGGCGTCCAGTTCGATCGCGGCCCCATAAGAGACTTCGTACGACGATACAACATAAAGTTCGCATACTCGTTGATTTGTCATCCTCAGAGCAATGGACAGGCAGAGGCCGCCAACAAGCAGATCCTCAATGCACTAAAAAAAAGGTTGGATGAGTTGAGAGGAGCTTGGGCAGACATGGTTCCGACCGTATTATGTTCCAATAGGACCACAGAGAAGGAAGCTACCGGCGAAACTCCCTTTAGGCTAGCCTTTGGGGAAGAGGCGGTGCTGCCGGTAGAAGTGGGACTGCCAAATTGGCGAATCTTAAACTATGACCCAGTGCTGAACGGGCAACTACACAAAGAAGACATGGACCTACTACCAGAGGTCAGGCTGGCAGCCGAGCTGAAGTCGGCAGCATATAAAGACCGGATAAGCAAGGCCTGCAACAAGCGGGTACGAAGTCGGCCAATCTCCAAAGGAGACTTCGTACTCAGACGCACAGCGGCGACGGGGAAAGCCCATGTGGACGGAAATCTCACGGCCAATTGGGAGGGCCCCTACCTGGTCAAGGAAGAGATCATCCTCGGGTCCTACCGGCTCGAAGACATGTCAGGAAAACTACTGAACAATAGCTGGAACGCTAGTGTCCTCAAAAGATACTATGTGTAATTAATAAACAGGCATTGTTGCTAGTAGGATAAACTCTTTATTAGCATTCTTATATTTATTATTGTAGGCCATAAGTCCGGCACAGCCGGGAAGAGCCGTTTTATGTAATAAAATGAGCATCTTCTATGATAAGTTCCCTAACTGTCTAAATATACTGGTCAATGACCTTCGTGGATCTGCCGGATAAAATAAAATCAGCATTATCAATAAATCAGTCAATGACCTTAGTGGATCTGCTGATTTAATTAAAATGCCTTACCGATCAATGACCTTCGTGGATCTGTCGGATAACATAAAATCAGCATTATCAATTAATTAGTCAATGACCTTAGTGGATCCGTTGATTTAATTAAAATGCATTACCGGTCAATGACCTTCGTGGATCTGCCGGATAACATAAACTTGCATTATTAATTACTCAGCCAATGACCTTAGTGGATATGTTGAATTAATTAAAATACCTTACCGGTCAATGACCTTCGTGGATCTGCTGGTTAAAATCGATTTAGATTGGTAATTTACCGGTTAATGACCTTCGTGGATCTACCGGCTAAATTAAGTTACATTCGCAATATTAATTAGCCATTCAGTTAATTAAAGTGTTTTACCGGATAAAGAGATGGATGATGTAGTCAGCTAAATAGTAAAAGCGTTTAAAAACATGAGAAAAGACGACATCGCAGTTGGGTAAAAATATCTTGCATTAACGTCAAAGGTAATTACAGCCCTAAACAAAATAAACGGCCAGCCACAGGCGGTAAAACCGTAGAAGATAAATGTTAAACAACAAGGAAGAGAGGAAGGCTTAAAATCTACTTGGCGCGCTCTTCTTCTTCAGAACCGTCAACCACCACAGCCGGCTCCTCCGGCTTATCAATACCGGTAGTTACTTGCTCACCAATATTGTTGCTGGCGGTGTTGGCGACTTCCTGACCTTGTTCCTCCTCAAACTCCAAGCGCGGATCAGCGTTTGCAATGTCAGCCTCGGTAACGCCTACGTCTAGGTCCTCGCCCTCAACCGGGAGCTCAAAGTCTCTACGACCATGCGATTCCTCTCTCTTGGACCAATCAAAGTCCGGGAAGTTGTGCCTAACGCATCGCATGGCCGCAGACCAGCCATCGTTATACCTGTTGAGCAGGCGAGAGACGAAGTCCATAGACTTCCAGTATTCCTTAACGGCCTCGCGCTCGTGGGTCTTGGCCTCTGTAATTTGATCCCGAAGCAGGCAGATCTCGTCATCCTTATTGGCCAAGACCAGGGAGTGATCCATCACGGCTTTGGTGAGGGTCCCATCCGCCTAGCTTCTTCTCCGCGGCTTGAGCGGTTGCCATCTCCTTTTTTCCCGTCAGCAACTCTTGTTCCTTCACAGCCATCCGACCTTTCAGCTTCTTGTGGTCCTCTACCTCTTTATAATAGGATGACTGGAAGTACTGGTAGAGGTCACATAGTTCTCTGCCAGATTGAGCTGACTGAAAAACACACAAAGCAAAGTATTAGCCTAATGTCGGGCCGATAAGGTACTTAAAAGAAAAAAATAAAAAAAAATTAACTAATTGAACTTACCAAGGCTAAGTTGTGGGCGTGCATAGCAGCCAACGCCTGGACCTCGTCCACCGGAATGTAGTATTTAAGCTGGTTGCTTTCAGAAGGCGATAACCCAGGTTCCCGCCCTCTAAAGGACGGTCCAGCAGCAGAGATTCGTCGTCCGAGATATTAAGCTTGGGCTCAAACTTCTCGCCGTCCTTTACCGGTGACCTGGTCCATCGTTTCTTCAGCAACTCCGGAATCTCCAGCCGGGAGCGCTCCAGATATCCGACCTTCCTCGGTCTGGCAAACGACTCTAACCCATATACCATCTCTGGTAGGGTGAACTGCTTATAGATCTTGGGCCGGAGAGAGACGCTGCCAACCTTAGCAACCCGGCCAGAGATTAAACTCGCGGCTTCCGGGATAATGGCAGTGGTGGGGGCTGCTTTGGCTACGACCGCTTTCTTAGAATCCCGAGCCTCTATTTGCTCCTTCGTGGGCTCGGGTTTCCTCTTCTGACCGGCAAAAGTGGACTTGCGATGGATCAAGGGAATAGAGTCCCTTTCCTCCTCCTCGCTAGAACCCCTGCCAGCTCCATGACCACCTTGGCCTCCGATGCTGGTCGGAATAGAGGTGTATCGGCGGGCAGTTTTAGGAGGCATGTTGCTGATTGGACGATATCGGTGATCAACGTAATGATTATAGGTTATTTTCTATTATCAACACAATATTTAATGTCAATTCTTATTACCTATGCAAATATAACTAAACTAACTAAATTCTTAATATGTGTAAAAGTGATCTACATGTCGTATAATTTGAAACACTAGGAGTATTAACTTAAGTTTGTGATCTCCTCTATTTTGGATTCGGAATTAGGTTCGAAACATGGACAAAATTAGGTCTATGACATTTCTAGAATAGGCTCCAGATCACCAACAATTTAGCAACAAGTCAACAAGTCAACTAATAAGCTAGTCAAAAGCATCTTATCACATGACACAACAATAGTAGTAATAAGTAGCTAACAATAACGAATATACATAAGTGGCACACAAGTGATACACAAATTTGAGTTGAATTTTTTTTATTGTATTCTGAATTTATCTAAACTACTAATCATTTTAATTGTATGAGGTTCTGAAGTTAGCCGGTAACGTCAACACCAGTCGCCTAATTAGATCAATGCCTTTTAATGACATTTGAGTGATCAAAAGCTGTATGTACAAAGATTACCTTTTTATCACTAATTATATCCTCAACTGTGCCTATTCATAGGACGAAATGAACTATCTCATTCTGAATTCCATAAAATTTATTTACTCAAATCTCAATCACATTACTCTGAATTCATAGAATCATAGTAACACTGTATCAGCAGATGGAAAATTAAAAGTTCAAACAGCTGTACCAGCGTCCACCAATAAGAATCGAACAACCCTCAAAAATACAGTTTATTCATTAAAGCTTGACAGACATACTGATAGATAAACTAATTCACTAGCAGAAAAAAAAAAAAAAGAGAGAGAGAGATGAAATAACACTTTGTGAATCTTCCGCTTAAAGCTTGACAACATCTGGAATATGAATAGGATACTTATGAATACAATCAAGCCAAGGGCTATCCTTAATTGGAGTTTTAACAGTTTTTAAGCACTTCCAAACTGCACTGTTACACTTAAATCCACTTCCAAATGCAATTTGCCAAACCCTATCTCCCTTGTTCATCCTCCCTTTGGCCTCAATGTAAGCCAACTCATACCACAACGACGATGATGAAGTATTCCCAAACCTATGGAGTGTCATTCTAGAAGCTTCCACATGTTCAGCGCACAACTGAAGGTTCTTCTGTAGCTCATCTATAACCGCCCTTCCACCAGCATGGATGCAAAAATGCTCGAACGCCTGCTTAAAATCGGGTATGTAAGCCTTCCATTTAGCGTTAATGAGCTTTCTTCCAATGAGGGAGAGTAAAAAAAGGAGTTGTTCAGATGCTGGAAGTACCAAAGGACCCATTGTTGTAATGTTAGTTTTTAGTGCTTCACCAGCAATAGTCATTAGATCCTTAGAAAGAGAAATCCCAACATGACCCTCTTTATCTTCCGCTTGAGATACACACTTGAAAGCTTTATCATCGGACCCTTTATGTGTCCTTACTACGTGCAGAAGGCGGTACTTGGACCGCCTTCTGTACGCCACCTTGTTTGATAAGAGAACCGCTGCACCTCCCATTCGAAACAGGCAGTTTGGGAGGAGCATTGCTCTTTCGCTCCCACGGTAATAATTGGGTGTAAGAATCTCAGTGCTAACTACTATTGCATTAGAGTTAGCATGAGCCTGAAGAAGATCCTTAGCCAAGTCTACTGATATAAGCCCTGCACTACATCCCATCCCAGACAAGTTAAAGCTCTTTATATTACTCCTTAACTTGTATTTATTCACTACCATAGCCGACAAAGACGGCGTAGGGGAGAATAAACTACAGTTTACGATCAAAATATCGACGTCCTTCGCCTTAAGACGCGTGTTAGCAAACAGTTTGTCTAGGCAGCTAAAGATGATCACCTCCGATTCGTGTCGAGCAGCTGCCATACTTGGGTCGGGTGGGATGTAATGAATGGCAGGTGGTAAACATGTCTCTTCGCCTAACCCGGATCGCTCTAAGATCTTCATTTGAAACTCTACGCTTTTTTGGTTATGAACGATAAGATTTGAGT
>NC_079207.1:30023506-30053506 GCF_026745355.1 Beta vulgaris subsp. vulgaris | reverse complement strand
CCCTGGTATTGATAACTTCTCGATGTAAATTGGAGGAGGTAGCAAGGCCATTATGCCACAGCTTCCAAATAAAAAGTTTCCATTTTGGCATGATGCGCAGTCCCCAAAGAGCGTGAAAAAACGCGATATCATTGGTGGATGTCATGTTGTAGATATCATGTTGTATGTTGAGAAGAAGATCATAACCGGACCTAACTTAGTACTCTCCTGACTTAGTAGACGGCCAATAACGATAATCCCTCTGAGATTCCGAAAAGGAAATTTCCATACCCTTGATGATCGTTGCAGTTGACGGCTCGAACAAAGAAGAAATCTTGTGGTTATCCCATCCTTGATTGTTCGGAAGAATTAATTGGTGTACCTTAAGGTTGCGCACTTCACGAAAACTGATATTATCCCGAAAGAGCGGCTTATGACCTGGAATCCAATTCTGAGCAATCACCCCAATATCACACCCATTCCCCACCTTCCATATACAATGTCGTTGGAGAAGGCCTTCAGCAGTTAGTAGTCCTCTATGACCCCAGGAAAGGTGACGATTACTAAGCCGCGTTGGCAGACAAGATAACCGAGATGCCGGAAAAATCTTAGATAATAGCAGCTGGGTGTGTTGCTTAATTCGCCAAGCTTTCTTCATTAGCAAAGAATCATTGACAATTGCCGTACAGCGCATACCCAGCCCACCCAGCCTTTTTGGGCTATGTAAAATACGTCTATTTTTCCAATGCAGCCCTTGCCCATACCCATCTTTCCAAAAGAACATAGCCATAAGGCTATCTAGTTTATGGCACACCGTAGCAGGTATCTTAAAAACCGAGAGGTAGTGCATGACTTTCCCTAAAAGAATAGCATTAATTATTAACAACTTGGCAGATTGAGATAAAGTCAAATGATTCCACCCGCTTATAGCATCCATGACTTTATCTAACGTCGGAGTAAAATGCTGGACTTTCGAGCCTTGAATATCAATAGGCACTCCAAGATACACTCTGAGAGATGATGTTGAAGGCATGCTTAAGATTTGTTTAAGTTCCTGTTGCTTCACTAGAGGATTATTCGGGCTAAATTTAATGAAAGATTTTTGGAGGTTAACCATTTGACCCGAAGCCTCACAGGATCGATTGATAACACCAGACACTGCGAGACAAGACTGATTAGAAGCTTTAAAGAAAATCATAGCATCATCCGCGAAGAATAAGTGAGAAATGTGTGGAGCTCGATTGTGTAATCTAATGCCTTGAAACTTTTTCAGGTCAGTGGCCAAAGTTGTCATGCGAGAAAGGATATGCATACAAAAGAGAAACAAGTAGGGTGACAGAGGATCGCCTTGACGCAGGCCACAAGAGGGCAAAAAAGGTTGAGTAGCCACACCATTAATAAGAATCCTATAGGATATTGTGGTCACACATTCCCGCACCAGCTGAATCCATTGATCAGGAAACCCATAAGCTCTTAAAACTTTCAATAGGAAAGACCATCGGACCCTGTCATATGCTTTGTTCATATCCAACTTTATGACTGCCAAACCTTGTTTTTGCCTTTTGTGGCAATTTATGAAGTGTGTTAGCTCATGAGTGATTAGAATATTGTCCTCCATTTGACGCCCCAGAATGAAAACATTTTGATAGTCCGAGATGAGGTTAGGTAATAAACATTTCATCCTATTCACCATGCATTTGGCAATACATTTATAAATTACATTACAAAGGCTAATTGGTCTTAAATGGCTTACCTCCAGGGGAGGGACCACCTTTGGAATGAGAACAAGAAGGGTCGAGTTCCACTCTGTGAGGAGATAGCCTGTAGAGAAAAAGCGTTGGATAGCTGTAGTGACGCTGAGACCTATCGTTGGCCAGTGGAGTTTAAAAATTCGGCATTATAGCCATCCAAACGTGGAGACTTATCCAGGCCGAAAGAGAAGAAAGTATCCTTAATCTTATCCTGGGAGAAAGGACGGCGCAGTACATCCCTATCACATGCACTGAGAGTGGGCAGATTAAGCTCGCGAAGAATCAAGTCTCTTGAGTCCAACGGCAAGGATTCATCAAAACTCGTAGAGGTAAGCAACTGTTGAAAATGCTGATGAATCAAATGGTCAATGTCAGCAGCTTCATAGAGCCAAGTCCCTTCAATATTCCGGAGCGACGTAATCTGATTTCATTGTTGCTTCTGACCAAGGCGGCTGAAAAGAGTTTTAGAAGGGAGGTCCCCTACCTGAATATAATTCGTCTTAATTCGTTGCTTCCAATACAACAAAGCTAAAGAAGCCTCATTGAGTAAGGAGTCGCGACGGTGAAGATAATTTGTTCCTTGTTCTAAGTCCGAAATTTGGTTACCATGAAACTCTAATGTTTAAAAAATGCTTTTCCAATTAACACCCGAGAAAATTTTTTGTCCAAGCACCATGCTTTTAATTTTTGACAAAGAATGCTTAAACGACGAGCAACCACATAAGCATGGGAACCCACAATCTAGAGTTGCCAAATGTCATGAACCATTCTTTTGACCTCATCATAACGAAGACACCAATTCTCAACTTGATAAGGCCGTCGAGTAGAATTGTTACCGCCGAAGGGTATAGCAGAATAGGACCATGATCGGAATGCAGAATGGGAAGATTCATTATATAAGTCTGAGGATATGTGGACTACCAATCTTGAGAAGCGTAGCCCCTATCTAATCTTTCCATAATTAAACCCTCATTTTCACGATTGTTCGACTTAGTAAACCGTGGACCAGAAAAGGCGATATCGTGTAACTGTAAATCCATTTTCCAAGTGACAAAATCCAGCCAACCACGAATAAGAGGAGAACCACCCAATTTATCCGAGAAGTGGTCCACCTGATTAATGTCACCAACAATCAAATATTTAGAGTAAGGTTGCAGCAGGTGGTGGAGATGCTGCCATAAAGGAAGACGATTACTATACTGTGGAGCAACATACAGGAACAGGCAGTGCCACCTACTTCCATTTATTTCGGAAATCTTACATAACAAAAAGTTACTAGACTTTTGGATAACTTCTACAGAGGAGGAACCCCAACAAAAGAGAACTAACCCACCCCGTGTTTGGAGAGCATCAAACCCAACATAGCTAGATGGATTGGTAGATCTTAGCAAACTATATACATTGGCAACATCTAACTTAGTTTCTTGTAAAAACAAAAAAGAAGGCTTAAACTTCAAAAGGAGCCAGTGCAAGTAAGGAATTGGCGGACTATCACTGGCATTGAGTCCCCGACAATTCCAGGAAAGTATGCTCATGATCGCGGTGGTGACTGAATAGGGTCAGTCACATCCCTTTGATCCTCGAACTTCTCTGGTCCCAATTCCATCTCATCACACGGACCTGGAATCCTCCGTCGACTGCAGCCTTGGTACCACTCACATTCGAACTAGAGCTGGCAGTTTTACTTCTCTTAAGACTCCAGACCCCTGTTGGGTCCATCAGAGATGTAGCAGCGAGACGTTTCTTTGACTCAAAAGAGCCATCCAAAAAATCAATCATAACCCCCATATCCTGTGCCATAGACGCATCGGTGATAGCCTTGGAATGCTCAGACATAGAATCCTCGGCAACCCTGTAATTGAACCCTCCTTTTGCATCCCACTCCTCGTAACGCTTTTTCCGCATTTTTCTTTTTCACCTGAGGGAAGTCACCTGTAAACTGAAAAAAACTTTCCAATGACTGATACGCTCCAGCTGTTCCTCTCGCCTTCGTTTACCCCCAAAACCATCCCCTGGACCACTGAAAACCCTCCCCGACTGCGGTCGAGGATGTTGACCATGTTCATCATAAATGTCACCATCATCGGTATCTGACGAAGAGTGATGCATTTAAAATGGTGAAATCGGAGAAACCTGATTGTTCATATTACCTTGTCCCGAGTAATTCTCATCCAAATCCTGCAACATAGGGTTAAACACATCCGCAAAAATAGGATGAGAAATACGGAAACGAGTAGTTAATATATTTGACAAATGACAAAGTTCAACTGGAGAAGGATGTGGTAGTTCTTCCCTGAGTATATTACTGGCCATAGGTGGCCCCATGTTCCTGCCAAGACCAAGATTAAGTGATCACTCCGCCCAGTTACTCGGCCCTACCTCATCTGGACCCGGCGGCTGAACTGGCCATCCCTGAGCAACAAGACTTGCAAGAGTACCTGGCCTTTCTCGGATAGTACTTTCTGAGGGGGGAGACATATTATGAAGGTGTTGTGGGCTCGGACCAACAGGTTAACAACAAGATTGAAGGAAACCATAAGAGCGTTGGGCCCATGACATTGAGACACCAGATTGAGTGGTTGGGGGATCATTCATTTTTGGGCCTACAGGATCTACGAAAATACCCGAGGGTCTAGGAGCATTCAGGAAAGGGTTATGAGAGACGGGTGGTTCTCGACCTACTGGGTTCATAACATTTGGGGGAGGCAGGTTCAAATTCAGTTCAAGATCTAAATTTCCAGAAATAGGACAACCATGGAGTATCGCTTTTAAGTCAAGAGTTAGTCCAAACCTACGGCCAGGGGGAGGGGAAACCTGCCTCATCACGCTTGATTCTTGATCACTATTAGGGCCCAAACTATAATTTGAGAAATCTGGTGGGGGGTTTGTGTGATTTTGTGAGTTATCATCCGAATAGTATTGGTACGCATCAGGGTCCCTTTGTGGTTGTAAGTCAGGAGAGGCCTCATAAAATATTTCAGATGATGAAGTAGAAGATAGATTGTCTTGCATGTATAAATGAGGGAATAAGTAGGGATCCTGACTAGGGGGCGCCATAAAGGGTCGAAATAAGTGCAAATTTACTCTAGGATTTCTATGGCTAAACCTGTCGATAAGACCTCGAATTAAATTAGTGTAAAGGGGTATACCTTTGGTAGTTTGGAGGATAGTCAGACCTTGATCTTCTAGGGTTTGAGCTCGACGCAGAAGAAGACGCTGGGCCTCATACGCCGAGAGAGGACATCACCCCGTATTGTGGCCAACACAGCCACACTCCTTGCAAAATTTGTAGATACCCTCATATCGAAAATATATCCAAGCAACCCAATCACCTTCTAATGGCAAAAAACAGCCCGGAATCAACGGCTTCGTGATATCAAAGATAATCCTAGCCCGCAGAAATGGTTGATGCGGGAGACCCTGATTATCATGATCAATCGTCTCCACTAAACCAACATGGCTAAGAATACGCATAGTCCAGTCAGAATTCAAATAGGCCCACGGAAGATCTTGTATGCGGACCCATATCCTAGCCATATTGAAGTTGACAGATGCAGGCACTTGATTCTCGGAACTTGGTCTCAAGGTCAGAGGCTTACCGTCGATAAAGGTAGTATTAAGAGAGATTAGGGCATCTCTATCCAACAAGCTTTGACATTCAAAGATGAAATACGGACCTGTACGGTGAATTCGAATTGGCTCGCACGTATCCCAATGATTATTGACTATATTGGAGACAAAACTCGTGTTGGGATGAGAGTGATCGAAGAACATTCCAATCACCACATGGGACCACTGAGAGGATATCCTTGACCTAGGGGGGGGGGGGATGGATAAGAATACCCATCCTTTGAGTTACTTGTCGCTGATTTGGAATTGCATGATTTGGATGTGAGGATTTATTATTTGAAAAGTTGTTGGGATTCATTATGGAGGAAAAACAAAAAGTTCTGGTTACTGGGATTAAAGAAATTTGACTGAAGGTTAAAAGACGAAGGAAAGTGATGAAAACACAATTTAAGGAGTAGAAAAAGTTAGCGGCTAAGATTTGTGGGTAGGAAACTTTTTCTTCGAAGCTTGCATGTTACACATCTGGTATGGACAGAAGGAATTTGCAGGTAAAATTGCAGAAAGTTGCAGGTCTAAGACAATTTTGCAGTGGTAGCGGCGCCGTAGTTAGTATTGTCGGCCAGAAATGAAAAAAAAATCTCTTGCTGAGAGAGTTTCTCTCCCTAGGTCTAGGGTTTCGATAGTGTGTATAGGAATTGAGGTGCAATAAACAACATATACTTTCTCCATTTTAAACTAAAT
Source organism: Beta vulgaris subsp. vulgaris (assembly GCF_026745355.1). Lineage (NCBI taxonomy): Eukaryota > Viridiplantae > Streptophyta > Magnoliopsida > Caryophyllales > Amaranthaceae > Beta > Beta vulgaris. The sequence goes on along the minus strand of NC_079207.1, from coordinate 30,047,465 downwards.
GTAATAAATGTATTTTTACGTATTTCGAGGTATTATTTTGACCACAAATATCTATATTACATATAAATAAAAATTATAAAAATGATAGTTTGTGAAAGTACGTCACGAGACGAATCTAACAAGATAATAGTTGACTTGTTTTTCATTACGAATAGATTACAAATCTTTGTCAAAGTGAAAATTGTGAATACTTGTTGCATTTAATTAGAGACGGAGGAAGTATATACCTACAATTTTTCCACATGCATCACAAAAAAAGTCAATTTAGCAACAATTAACTTATTACTATTTATAACAAATTTGACAAGTTAGAAAACTTTTAATTTCTCATATAACGGGCTTTTTTTTGGGCAAATTTTGCTAGCAAGGTTTCCACATTTCATGCGAGTTTTAGTAGCTAGAGAGTTTGTTTTTTTTCATGGATCAAGGAAAAAACCAAAAGCTAAAGAGAAAAGGGGTAAAAATATAGAAAAAAATAAAAAAGGTAGAAATAATAAGGATAGAAGTGATCCAAAGAGGCATTATTTAGGTGAGTCTGCTAGATTTGGGTGAAACTCCGATCCTTTGATTGGAGTGTATCTCATTGATCATATATATAGGTTACAATAAAGAGGATTTCTAACAAGATTAGAAAACTAAGCATATTAGAAGCGTAAATATAAAATATAACCTTATTATATTTCATATTCTTTCACACCGCCGTAGTCATGGTGGGAGGAGTGTGGACGCTAAGACTAGACTTAAAACTCCAAAAATAAATGTGGAGGAAGACCTTTTGTGAATATGTCAGCGAACGGATACCTAGTAGGAACATGCAAAACACGTACATGACTAATATCAACCTTTTTCCTAACAAAGTGGATGCCCATCTCAACATGTTTGGTGCGATGGCGCTCTACAGGATTGCGAGAGATATAAATAGCATTGATATTATCACAATGAACAATGGTGGCCTGCCGAATAGGACAATGTAACTCCAAAAGAAGATTACATAACCAGGAAGCTTTTGCAACAACATTACTGAAGCCGCGATACTCAGCTTCATCTTAGCTAGATCGAGATAGGGTGGGTTGCCACTTAGACTGCCAGGATATTAAGTTATTACCAAGAAAGCAACAATAACCTGAAGTAGAATGTCGAGTGTTAGGACAACCACCCCAATATACATCAGTATAAGTGATCAGGCGCAAGTGAGTAGTAGAATAAATGTAACCCATGATGAATAGTACCTTTAAGATAGCACAAGATGCGTTTCAAAGCATTATAATGTGACTCCCTCGAGTCATGCATGACAAAGGCAAACCTACTGAACTACATAAGCAATATTTGGGGGAGTAAATGTAAGATATATATTGTAAAGCTCCAGCTAGACTACAATAATGAGTAGGATCAAAGACTGGTGGTCCTAAATCTGCATTACGCTTGGAGTTAGTATTAACTGGAGTGGTTGCAGGCTTACATGAACTCATGCCTACACGCCCTAATATTCCATGTGCATATTTCTGCTGAGAGAGAAGCATATATGAAGGAGTACGAGTGACAGATTTACCCAAAAAATAGCTAAGGGGGTCCAAATCAGACATTAGGAATTATGTTTTAAGAGTACTAATCAGACGATCTCGTAGGGAATCAGAGGAAGTGCACAAAATAATATCATCAACATAAAGGAGAAGATATGCGATGTCATGGCCATGACGGTAAGTGAATAATGAGTTGTCACTTTGAGCAACAACAAAACCAATCTGCAGATGATAGTTAACAAATCGCTGGTACCAAGCACGAGGTGCTTGTTTAAGACCATACAAAACCTTGCGCAAGCGACAAACATGATGGGGATAACGTTTGTCAAAAAATTAGGAGGTGGATGCATATACATGGTCCCCGACAAATCACCATGTAAAAATGCATTTTTAACATCAAGTTGATGAATAGACCATTAGCGAGCCATGGCCAACCCCAAAACTGTATGAATAGTAGTTGGACGTACAAAAGGACTAAAAGTCTCATTACAATCTACACCCTATTCCTGTGACCTGCCATCACATACCAAACGAGCTTTGTGCCTTTCAAGGTCGGTATCATTAGATATTTCCTTATGACGAAACAGCCACATACAATTCACAATATTCACCCCTGTAGGCCTAGGAACCAACTCCTAAGTATCTGTTTGTGTTAAAGCACTATATTCATTGGTCATGTTTTAATTTGAGTCAATCAAGGCTAATTTGTGATTTTTTTGGAATTAGAGAGCAAGAAAGGGGTGCAAGTGGGAGGGGAGTTAGCATAGGATATTTGGGGTTACGCTTGCGAATGCCATGACGAGATCGGGTTGTCATTTGAGGAGAAAAGGTCGGGGTGGGCCGGGGACGCAGTTGGAGGTCTGTCTTGGTGTGTGTAGAGGGGGGGGGTACCACACTAGCGGGTTCTGGGCTTGCAGAGGAGAGGGCAAGTTTTGGGGAGCCAGTGGCTTGCCACGCACGGGGCTTAGGTCAGGCCTAGTTGATCCGTGAGCCACTAGCGAGGGAGCTGGCCCAGCATGAGGGTTAGGGGTGCGCACTAGGCGTTGGGCTGTGGGGGGCATAAGATCTTGGGCTTGGGGTCTGGTGGAGGCACTTTGGGCCTGGGGAGGCAAGGATGATGGGCAGTCTAGTAAGAGGAGGGACGCACGGAGGGGTTGGATAAGGGATATGAAGAGTCTTGGGCCATGTTTGAAGGTTGTGCCAATTTTTGGCAGGGAATTAGTTTTCAACAAAAGTTCCATGCCTAGAGATGATGTGTTTACTAGTAGAGAGATCATAACAATGATAACCCCCGATGATTTTAGAATAGCCAAGGAAAATGCAAGGAGTAGACCTTGGAGCTAATTTATGAGGGGTAGTAGATCTGGAATTAGGATAACACAAGTACCCAAAAACTCTTAAATGATCATAAGTTGGTGTTTTGTAAGATAGAGCTTGAAAGGTGTCAATTTATGAAGAGTCTTGGTAGGCAATATATTATGAAGATGGGTAGTTTTTTCAAGAGCATAATCGCAAAATTTTAGGGGAAGGGAAGCATGGTGTGAGTCATATTGTTAAGGGAATGTATCATTCTTTCAGCTTTGTCATTTTGTTAAGGATATCTCCTATTTGTAATATAACATGATTGATGCAAAATTGTTTGAAAGGGTTGTTGTCAAATTCGCGACCATGATAACTTTGAAAAGCTTTAATGGGACGTTCAAATTGAGTTCTAACATATGCATTCAATAAGTCAAGAAGGGTTTGATGAGCTTTAGATTTCTAGGCAGGAGGGACATTCCACACATAATGATTGAAATCATCAACAAGAACAAGATAATATTTGTTGCCTGAATTGCTACAAATAGGAGATATCCATAGATCAGCATGAATAATATCAAAAGCAGAAGTGGTAGCAGTAGTAGACTCGTAAAAAGGCAATTGGAAAAAGTAAAGTCATGCTATTTATTACAAACTATTAAATGATTGTGCTTAAGAAAACTAAAAGATTGTACTCCATGTTGGCCTAGACGATCATGCCAAATGATGGGTGAAATAACAGCAAGAGCAATAGCTAAGCAAGTAGAGGGTTGAGCGGAAGTGACGGAATAGAGGTCCCCAATGCTCTCACATGTCGTTATAATGCTCCCCGTTCGAAGGTCCTTCATAGTGAAATCAAAAAGGTCAAATTCAATACACAAAATTATCTCTAGTGAATTTGCAGACGAAAATTAGGTTTTTGATAATTTGTGTGGCAAGGTAGACATCACAAGGGACTAAGGGGTTGACTGAGAAGGGTGGTATGACCAATGTTATCAGGATCGGGATCCTACTTTGGATCGTAGGGGTTGGTAGAATCGAATCGGTGGGATCGGATCGTAGGATCGTAAGATCCTACAATTCGGTGAAATAGAGATAATTATACTAAAATATGGTGAGAACCTCATTTTATAAATTTACACATATTAATAATGAATTTTTTAAATAGCAATTGATGATAGTTTTTCAATACTATAAGATTGAAGTAACATGCAACCAAAATCTAATAGGAGAAATATAATATGTGAAATTACTTTATTATTTTTATATTGTAGGATCGGATCGTATAGTCGTAGGATCGTAGAATCGTGTTAAGATCCTACCATGTGATTTTTTGTGGTTGGGCAGGATCGAAGGATCCTACAAAATTAAGATCCTACATAGGATCGGGATCGATGAAGTACTCCAGGATCGTAAAATCGTAGAATCGGAAGATCCGGATCGGGATTTTAACAACAATGGGTATGACCATAACACATGATTGAATGCGATTGCCATTACCGACTAAAATATGAATTTTAGGGCTTAAATTTAAAGGGGCAAGAGATTACCTTAGGAGTTAATCATGTGAGACGTTGCACCAGAATCCATGTACCATAAATCATCGGGATTTCGCAATGTCATTCTTGAGAATATGTTGCCAAGATCAGTGGGCATGAACATCAACCCATAGGAAGTTAGGCCTGCCACATACGATTGAGGAGGTGCAAAGGAGTGCTGGGCCGAGGGGTTTGTCATGGTCCTATACTACATAGGTGGGGCTACTGCGATAGGGTAATGCGCGGGTGGGGAGGCCACTGATGCTGCTGCTAGGCCCGGAAGGCAGCCCAGGTATGGGGAGTGGGTAATGGGCCAGCCCACTAGGGAGTGTTAGTAGGCGTTGGGCCTTACTACTGATGTTGGTTCGCCCAGGTAGTGGAGTTTCCACCTCTACCTCTACCGCGACCGTTATGACCACCACGCCCACCCTCGCGTCCGCGACCACGACCTCAACCACCATACTGACCGCCGGAGCCCTAAGCGCCGGACTTGTGGGACAGCTACAGCTGGGGAGGTGCGTTTTATGAGGAGTCTGACTCGTAAGAAGCAGGCACAAAGAATGTGGCGGTTGAGGAGGGTCATTGACACGTTGAGATTCCTCAAGAAGGAGGCGGGACGAGCAGTGGCGAATGACGACAGTGACTCAGTTTGTTATATCATAGATGCAACGGTATCAAAATTTGTGTTAATAAGACCTGAAACCAGGTGAAGCCCAACTTTTGCTCCGACATGAGTTGATCAACATTAGCAATTTTGTCACGAAGAGTTTTTAGTTGTTTATAATAAGATGTGATGTCGGAAAAATTAAAGAGGTGCAACGAATTAAACTGCTTTTCAAGATATATCGCGCGAGTGTGTTTAGTATCATGAAAAATAGCTTTGAGTCGATCCCATGTTTCTTGAGCTCTAGAACCAGGATACAAGATTGTCTGTAATAGATCTGCAGAGATTGTACCAAAAATACACTTTTTGGCAATAGAATCAAGATGTTGCCAGAGAGCGTCAAATATGTTAACGCGGTTTGGTGGAATCAATATGATCTATAACATCATACGTGTGACAGTGATTTTCAAACAATTCGACCCAATTAGAATAGTGAACCATCTCACGATCAATAATTAATTGGATGACGTTCTAGATGTTGCTGACACATATCGTAAGGTGATAGTTTTGGTTAGCCGTGGGCGGTGGAGAAGGACGTGTTTTAGGGTCAGGTTGGTCACCATCGGTTGTCATGGCTCGAATTTTGTTGTTTGGGTGGCAGAAGCAAAGAGACGTCAGGGAGGGCCGCGTAGGAGGATCAAATCAAAAATAAAGTCTATAGGGGATTATTGTGGATGTTATACTATGCTAGATTTGGGTAAAACTCTCTTGATTGGAGTGTATTCCATTGATCATATATATAGGTTACAATAAAGAGGATTTCTAACAAGATTAGGAGACCTAAGCATAGTAGAAATGTTAATACAAAATATAATACTAGTATACTACATATTCTATCAGGGTCGAGCCTACCATTTAAGTAAAAGAGTCAAATGGCCCTAATTAAAAAACAATCCCTAAATAGCAAAATGTCCCTATTATAACTAGGAGAGAGCATTCGCAAAAAATAGTGTTAATTTTTTTGAAACAAAGAGAGCACATATAATTTTAATGTAGATTCCATTGACATTTTTAAATTAATGCAATGGTGGCACTATGGCCTATAGTGGCCACGATGGGTAATATTGGTGGCCGGCTATAGTGGCCCATGGATGGGTGGTTGTACCATGGTGGTGAAAGATGTGGTGATGGATGGTTGTGATCTAGAGATAGAGGGTGAGAGAGAATGGAAGGGTAAGAGGGGTCGAAAAGGGGAAAAAAAATGAAAACTAGCTAAGGCGACAAATTATTAGTTGCAAAGTATTATTAGATTTTCCGAAAAAAAGTGATATAAGTATTTTAGAGCAGGTGAAGTATAATTTTTTATAATTTTAAAGGTCCTATATTTTAAGATAGTGTGAGAAGGTAATACATAATTTGTCATGTATGCAAATCCCCTGAAGAAAGAAAAAATCCTAAGTGTGCGTTGTTCATGCATGGCTTCAATGACTAACCTACTCATGTAAACTACATATATAAATACTATTCACAAGAATTAGACAAGTACATGATGCTAAAACGCCAAGATCATGATTCATGACATATTATTAATTCCGAAGTCCCAAGTCCCAACCAATGCATATATAACTGGATCAGTAGGAAGAGTCCTTCGTAACAGGATTTAGCAAGTACCTCCAGGCTCCAGGTTAGAATATACAGCGCAAAGAGATGCCTGAATATTGTGTGACTGGAGGCACAGGCTTCATAGCATCATACATAGTAAAGTCACTGCTTGAAAGGGGACATACTGTACGTACCACTGTTCGAAATCCAGGTTCATAACAACTTCTGAAATTTAAGCTTCTGATTTTTGAGAAATTATTCCTAAAATGTATGCATGTACATGATATGCATTCCTCTAGATCACACAGAACATATTGAGAAATCATGTATGGAAAATTTACAAAATTATGCTTTGCAAATTTTAATGTCAAGTGAAATTTGAAGTGAACAGAGAATGTAGAGAAGGTAGGATTTTTATGGGAATTGAGGGGAGCTAAAGAGCAACTCAAAGTCATGAAAGCTGATTTGATGGAAGAAGGAAGCTTTGATGAAGCCATCCAAGGTGTTGATGGTGTCTTCCATACTGCTGCTCCAGTGCTCGTGCCATATGACGAAAACGTTTATGTACTCATCTATCACTTGCTGTAATTATAAATTGATCTTGAAGAACTCTTTTCAGCAAAACGGATGCTATGTATACCCTATTTAATTTCTTTTCTCTCCAATTTTGCTTCCTTCTGGTTCATCTCGGGTTTGGCTTGTCCTAAAACTGTTGCCAAGGACCGTCAAATAAGGGGCATAAGTCTGTTTAGATGGCTTTTTCGAAGCTGTGCTCTTGGACTCTTCATATTATCACAGTTACTTGGTGTCGATTGTCGAATACTTGACAAAGACTTGGGTAGGGACACTTCCAAACTCTAGTTTATCATGGAACTTTGTCACAGAGTAGCGGGGTTGAACGCTTATATACCAACTGTCTAGATAAATAGTCAGTCTGAGTAGCACAGCGTCATTGTAGTTTAAGGGGACAGATAATATTATACAAAGGTTATATACTTCTATGTGATGAGCTATAGGTTTTTTTGCAGGCCAATTTGATTGAACCCAGTATGAAAGGAACTCTGAACGTCCTAAAGTCATGCGCAAAGGCAACTACTGTCAAAAGGATTGTATTTACCTCTTCCTGTTCTGCAATAAGATATCGCGCAGACATCCAGCAGATTTCTCCTCTCAACGAGTCACACTGGAGCGATGCTGAGTACTGCAAAAACCATAATGTAAGAAAACATCTCTTCTCTCACTGAACATTTTCATACCAAATCATAATTTTCATAATGACCTACCATTTCAAATGTTTATTGTTCCTTCATAAGCTTTGGTATGCGTATGCAAAGACATTAGCTGAGCAGTCGGCATGGCAAATGGCCAAGGAAAGTGGTCTTAATTTGGTAGTTGTCAATCCATCATTCGTGATTGGTCCTGTGCTCGGACCACAGCCAACTAGCACACTCCTTCTATTGCTTGGGATAATTAAAGGTAGAGGTGCAGATACAAACCTGTTAAAACAAAATCCCCTCTATATCTATCAGATGATTTATTTGTAACAGAAAAATATACATCTTGTCCCCAGTTAGTCAGGTACAATAAACAAATTCGATATCTAACAGGGTATATATATACTTAGGTGCAATGGGCGAGTATCCAAACCAGGAAATAGGATTTGTACACATAGAGGACGTGGTAGCAGCGCACATTCTGGCCATGGAAGAAAGCACGGCAACTGGAAGGCTAATTTGCTCAAGCTCAGTGGCTCACTGGTCTCAAATCATAGACATGATGAAAGCTAAATACGAAGGCTACCCATATGAAAATAAGTAAGTACACAAAAAACGCAAAGTTACTGGTTTTAATGCCAGAAGTATTTCTGAACTCTACAAATACTGTTTCTTGTTGCAGGTGCGGGACTCAGAAAGGAGATGACAAGCCTCATAGCATGGATACTAGCAAAATTGAGCAACTGGGATTTCCGGGCTTTAGAACAATTTCTCAAATGTTTGATGATTGCATCAGAAGTTTCCAAGACAAGGGCTTTCTTTGATGATCTTTGGCTAATTGACCTTGAATACACTAGAGAAGGAAATTTTATTTGTCTCAGCAACTTCAGTTAAGCATTAATATTGGTCAAATAAAAAGTGCAGTAAAATTTAATTTCAACAAGGACATTTATGTATCTCATGCCTACAAAAGGAGTACAAGATATGAAAGAATAATATCTGTATCTCATGCCAAGCAGAACATATGTAGCCAGGATAATGAGCAGAGCAGGATAGCTAAAGCACGTCACTAAGCATACTCATAACTCCATTCGCGATATTGCTATAGAACTAACTGATTCATATTGCTACAAAAAAAAATGAACTTAATCGTAGTTCCTCTAAACAGGGACCTCAGCTATGTATATCAAAAAAAAAATTCTGTAGTTAATTATACATTCAACCTTTACTCCTATCTCTGACCTCATGATTACCCTGCTCATCAGGTAAACTTGACTAATTGTAGCAGCTAACAATCATTCCCATCCTTCGTAAAGTTGTACAGGAAAAGAAAGATTATCGGGAACTAGGAGAGGTCAAAGTTGTTTCATGCAATGACTCATGCTTGCTCCTCTCGGTTGCCAGAAGTTGCATTATTCTCAGCATTGTTCATTCTCATCTGCAGGACTTTCTTGGGTAAATGGGAGTGCAAACAAGGATCATACGTTGGACTTTTGAGAGGACGGTACTCGGGATATAGCCTACCGGCTCTGTATTGGACGCCACATGCATTGCAGAGCGTATAACGTCCCATGGGCCCTTCTCTCCATTGTGGGGTCTTCGTGGATTCACAATGTAGACACTTCTTGACCACTTCCATTGTTTTTGGTTTTAGGATAACTTCAGAATCAAAGTTTTGGTTCTCTCTACAATCTAATTGAATCAAATCGCTAGCTTTCTCTCTTCTCTCAAATTTCTTGGCTCTATGAGCACGGTTCTGGTCCCTCTCATTTTTGTTACCAAAGCACATCCCGTCGAAATTTTCAGGTTCAGAAGTAAGGTTCTGACCCATCTCACTATTCTTACCCATCCTCGTCTCTAATTTTTTGAGTTCAGAAGTAAGGTTCTGGCCTATCGGAATATTGTTACCCGTTTTTATCCACTGAACCTTCTTGGGTTTAGGAGTAGGGTGTGGAACCCTCTCACTTACATTACCCATTCTCATCATCTGTACTTTCTTGGGCAAATTCGAGTGTAAAGAAGGATCAAATGTTGGACTCTTTAAAGGGCGGTAGTCAGGATATAGCCTGCCATGTTTATACTGAACTCCACATGCATTGCAGACGGTCTTTCTCCCCATGGGACCCGTCCTCCACTGTGGGGTCTCTGTTGTTCCGCAATGCATGCATTTCTTGGCTGCTGGGTTCGAATCGAAATTAATTAATTCACTAATTTTCCTAGTCCTTACCTGCTTGGCTGGAATATACTCATCCGTTTCATCTGAAAGAGAAGACTCCACAGAGTTCTCTGATTCTGATTGGAATGCCCAACTATGCTCTCTAGCAGATGAAGTGGTGCCAGGAAACTGAAAACCCCCTGAAGAGTTGCGCTTTGTGGGTTGACGACGTTTTCTGTGAGAACGCACTGTAGTGCTGACATTAGAGCATGACCACCCCTTTTGAAGGACTGAAATTGGGCTCGAATTCTTATAGTGCTTCTGAGAATAATGCTTTAGGGAGGAAGCCTTTTCTTTCACAGACACGCCCACATCACAGACAGGATCATCAACATATTCCGACGCTTGACCTTGACCAACAATGTTTTCATACTGTAACAGCAAGAAAGAGAAAACAGCGTGAAATTAGAAATAATGCATTTCTTGGCTGCTGTGAGAACGCACTGTACCAGTAACAGGGTTGGGACTTAACAACTGGAAAAGCTAGACAATGACCAATTGGAAATTACTAGAAAGCACAAGCACACATATTTCTTAAGCTGAAATTAGAGGTGCATTTTCTTCACCTAAACTGATGTGAACCGAGCTTATAATCAGCGTGAACTGCACTTTATCTTTTCACTTATGATCACTCATGATCAGACCTAATCAACACTGCTACTCATTTTTATAAGGTGAAGAGAATGCACCCTAAATTGCCAAGTTGTGCATAATCACTTCCTACTTTCGTCACTCTCGTCTTTCTTATGTTATTGGTAACCCATATGTTTACAGTATACTAGATTAAAGCAAAAATTGACTAGTATCAGAATATCTCAAATGAAGCGTGGAACTTGAATTGTCAAAAGCAGTCGAAAGGGAATCAAATGACAGAATCAGTATAACGAGAATGTCGGCCAATCTAAAAGAAAAATCACAAGGTCAACCTTTTTTCCTTTTTCTGTGTGTACGTGGGGCGGGGGGGGGGGGGGGGGGGGGGTTAGGTGAGAAAACTTGACTTAAACGTAAGAAGAAGAAATTAAAAAGAAAGGATGGAAGATAGGAGAGCAAGCATACTATAAGATCATTCTTGGTCTCTTAAAACTGTCAAGTTCGTATCACATAGAATAGCCTTGTGGGTCTGACAACTCTAATAGAGCCAACTACAAAGCTCTATACAGGACATGGGAAAAAGGATGATCCAAGAAGTAGCAAAACCCTTCCAAATACATAAAGTCCCCAAATTAATGCAACATAAAATATGTGTCAGATACACAGACGTGAAAATAAGCTCAACCCAATCTTCCAGTTTTATAATGTGACTTGAGGAACCAACATGAGGAAGACTCTTCAATCTCTTTTGTTACAAAAAAGCGCAAAAAGTTTGGGTTTTTTGGTAAAGGATAAAAGCCAAGCATGTACTTGGAGGAGGTTCTGTCTACCTGCCCCTCCTTATTCTCTCATCCTTACCCAACTAAACTCATCCTCTCACTCCCATGTCATCCTCCATCTCTATCGACATTTCTCCTGGTCTTAACTAAGGTATAACCGGAACCTGAAGCTCTATCTCAGCAAATTGGAGGAAAACCTCACATTTACCCGCATCTGAAATACACTTCAAATCTACCACAATTAGAAGCAGAAAAACACGCTCGCAGAAGTTGGACACGCACAGGAGGACACCTTCTAAATCACCTCCTCGATGTTAACTAAGAACTGCGGTCCATGTAAAGGATTTGGACTTCAAAAGGAACTTGACTCTGGAAAGAAGGTTGTGATTAGGTGAAAGTAGGAAAATAAATAAGTTGGAAGTGTCGACATGGAACAATAAACAGACACCCAGAATTTACTATTGGAGACCAAAGAACCAGAGATGGTGTTGCATATTTTCACAAGAAGTAATAGAACATCCAATTTATGATCTTATCCACCTCACTGAGAAAAAGAGGTACAGATCATGCTCACGGTGCAGTCCAGCAAGGTCCAGAAGTATGTAACTTTATCCCTAACTAGCAAAAACAAGTAGCACCACTGTTCTTCGAATTCTGCCCGCTTCTCAACACAAATGAAAATTGTACTATATTTTCTCACTTAAGATGCTAGTCAGGCTATGTTCAATTCACCTTATTTTTGCTTATTTCAAATCTAATCAGATCAGATCAGATCAGATCAAATCAGAAAAAATAAGATTAGATCAGATCAGTTCAGATCATGCTTATATTTAAAATTCATTATTACTATTAAATATCTTTCATTACATATTACTAAAAATTATAATAATTGAATATGAATAAAGTACTCATTGAGACGAATCAAACAAGACCTCACATATGACTATATTTTTCTTTATATATTGAGAAAAATCTTAAAGATAAGATCTTATAAATCAGATTAGATCAGTTCAATTCAGACTAGATCAGATCACATCAGATCAGATTAGATCAGATCAGAAAAAATCAGTTCAGATCAGAAAATTTTTGGTGAACTAAATATAGCCTCAATGTAAATATACTACTGATCCCAAAAACCAAATAATCAGAATAAGATTTTTTTATCAAATCTTGCAAGCAATATAATGTTAAACACAAGATCAATCACCATAATCACAAATCCAACTCAAGCAACATGTCAACATGAAACAACATACAAAAACTAATCATAATAAATTGACATTACTAATACGCAAAAAACAGAAACTAATCAAAAATTGAATTAACTACAACTTAAATCAGGCCATTAATCAACATAAAAATCCTACCAAAAATCAATGAGACTTACAAATGGCACAGACGCCAATTCAACCCCTTCATTACACTTTTCTACAGCCTCCTCATCTTCAGGTTTAGAGAGCCAGAGCTCATCATCCAATCTGCTATACTCACCCATCAATTGACCATATTGATTAACAATACCCAAATTTAATCCTTGCCCAATTAATATCTGATTAATGCGTATTGGATTATCATCCCTAATTTCATGGGCAAGATTAGATGACCCACTGAAATCACCTTGTATTGGAAAACCCTTATTTTCGGAAGCAGTCATTATTACAGCTGCAATACCTTTCTCCTGATCTTTTTTCTTAATTGATTTGCAGTAAGATTAGATAATAATATTCAATTGAAATGAAATGCTCCTCAAATTAGTGATTTTGTTTTGTGGGCAACTTAAATTTGTGATTTACTACATGTGTTTGGTTAGGGAAGAGCAAGATTTGGGATGATAAGAAGAGTTATGCTGAATGGAGATTTTGAAAGTGGTAAAACGCTAAAAGTAATAAATATAATCCTGATTTGCAGCATCGCAAATCTGGTCAGACACTATTCAGTGGTTCATCACTTGCTTGCAAGTTGCAAATAACAGTTGTTGGGGTGGAATTTTTATTCATATAAAAATACACGATCAATGGATGAGGACATGAGGTGGGGACCAATACTTGTTCTCTTTGGCATAAAACAGTTTAATTGAATTTAACTGAAATGAATAGTGATACATGAGAGTAAAAGTATTGTCCAGAGCTACACTGAACTGAGTTGAACTGAACTCAACTGAAAATTAGTTGGGGGAGAACAAGCCCTAAATTCACATGATTATGATTCTATTCGACATAAGACAACTGAATTGAACTAGACTTAATTGAACTGAACCGATGGCAACTGAACTGAATTGAACTAAACTGATTGCAACTGAACTGAAATGAATTGAGCTGGATTGAATCGAACTGAAATGAATTTAACTAATAGAAATGATGATTGGAGTTGAACTGAACTGAACTGCATTGAACTGAACTGAACTAATTGCAACTAAACTTACCTGAACTGAACTGATTAGAACTGAATTTAACTTGACTAAAATGACAATAAGATGGAGAGAACATGTCTTAAATTTGTTGAAATTTGCTTAATGAGAGTCAAATTTGTTGCATCATAATTAGATGTAAGAAAAGTTATTAATGAGTAACTTATGTATAACGAGTTGTACGGATAAATATCTTTTTTTGAAAAAAAAAAGGTTAATTTTACAAGAACAACATGTGATAACTTACTGGTGTTGGCATTACCTCCGATTTCAGAAGAGTTCTCTGTTACTTATAAGTGACTTTAACTTACCTTATAAAATAAACTTTAACAAATCTCTATAGTTCATGAATTGTGTCCAAAAACACGTTTGTTTGGATCTACGAACACAAATCTCTATATTTCATGAATGGTGTCCAATAAAAAAATTTACGAACATATTGTTGTATTCATCTAAAATAATAATTAAATAGTTCATCTTATTATATGATGATTGGTCGTTTAGTTACTATCGAATAATGACCCATTTATTGATCGATGATCCGACAACTAGTGACCTCATCCGGCATAGTCTCAACATGATAAAGATTTGATCTAAACTTTAACTAGAAATCTGAATGAGATGAGTTCACTAGGGGAAAAAACATAAAGGGCTGCGCAGGAAGGGCTGCGCTTTTCGTAAAAGCGCAGCCCTACTAGTGAAAGGCTGCGCTTTTTAAAAAGCACTTCACTAGTAGGGCTGCGCTTTTTTAAATAAGCGCAGCCCTTCTGTAGGTAAGAAGGGCTGCGCTTTTAAAAAAAGCGCAGCCCCTACTAAAGTGCAAAAAAGCGGCCTAGCTGCTTTTTTAAAAAGCGCAGCCCTTCTGCTTAGTAGGGCTGCGCTTTTTTAAAAAAGCGCAGCCCTTTCTGAAAAAATTTGAAATTTCGAAATCGTGGGCTTTGAAATATTGAGCGGGGATTCGTCAAATATATTATCCCTCATTCTCTCTCCTCTCTCACGTCCCTCATTATTCCTTTCCTCCTTCTCTCTCATCCTCTCTTCTCTCTCATCCTCTCTTCTCTCTCAAAAACTCCCATAAACATTTGCAACAAAAACCTTGAAATGATTTGCACTAAACATGGCGACGGAGTCCGATTGCCTATTGTGATACCTTTTCGGAAGCGGAACGAGCCAACGAGTCAAACACACCGCTATGCTGTGATGTTTAGGCTTTTTAAGCCATCCGAGTTCGTTTAAGCCTCCAAATAGCCATTTTAAGTTTTTCCGAAATTTTTTTTCCCCTTAAATTATGTATTTGGGTTTTGTTTTATGTATTTAAACATTATTAGGTTGTAGTTCTTGTATTTTCAGATCTATAATGTTCTTGTATACTTCTCTTTGTTTATATATATATTTTGATTAATGTTCTTGTATACTTCTCTTTGTTTTGATTAATGTTCTTGTATACTTCTCTTTGTTTATTTTGATTAATGTTATTCTTGTATACTTCTCTTTGTTTATTTTGATTAATGTTCTTGTATACTTCTCTTTGTATATAATTTCTTGTATTTTCATCTTTGTTTTGATTAATGTTCTTGTATACTTATTGTATAATTCTCTTTGTATATTAGTTTTTGTTCCTTTTTTTCATTTTCGTTTCATTCTTTTTATTGTTTTGGGTTTAGTATTTTCGTTTCGTTTCTCTTCTCTTCTGTTTAATTTCAGAAAATGTGAGATTATGAGTAAAAAAATGACAAAAAAAAAATTTTTTTTTTATTTTTTTTTTTTGGTAGGAAGGGCTGCGCTAGTTAGGAAAAAGCGCAGCCCTTCTAGCTCAGAAGGGCTGCGCTTTTTCCTAACTAGCGCAGCCCTTCTAGCTTAAGGGCTGCGCTTTTCTAGCGCAGCCCTACTTAAAAAGTGAAGGGCTGCGACTGAAAGGGCTGCTGTCAAAAAGCGCAGCCCTACATGCCTTTTTTAGCGCAGCCCTTCTTCATTTTTCCACTAGTGGTTGTACTTAATCTACTATCAACAATTATACGATTCGAACCCTATAAGAATAATGACCTGAAACTAAATCGTTTAAATATGAGCATTGTTGACTATAACCTAATATTGAAGCGACCGAAAATGACCCAATCAAAATTGTTCCAATATTCCCCTCAAAAAAAAAAAAATTGTTCTAATATGTATTTGACCAGAACACAACCTAACCAATAATCCAAAGTCAACATGATCTAGAGTTTATCTGGATCGAAGTTGACCTACCTACACTTCACTTAACTTCATAATGACCTGATCCAAACCATAGTTGCACCCATAAAAACCTAACATAACCTTTCTCAACGCAAAGCGTATGTTAAAATGTAAAAAACATAATTGGGAGATCGAATAGCTAGAAATATTATTTCATCACTAGAGATTTTTATGTAGATTTTTGCCTTAGCGACACAAATCAATATTTGGACGTCAACAACCAGATTAGAATGATTTGATGAATAAAAATGCAAGGGGAACCAAAAGGAGAATGACACAAGGAAATGGTGACGCGAAAAAACCTTAATGAAGATAGGTAAAACACCGCGGTGGACATAAGTCCACCAATCCATTATATGCAACTGACGCTAAGGATGAACGACAATCAGTACATCCTAGGATGATAAATCTAAATATAGAAGTAGAAAATGTAAATATTAATAACAATAGTCTAGGAATGAAATGTAAGTTGTTGTGAACACTAGTTGCTTATGAATACTTTGTGCCTAGGAATGTTGTGAAGAGTTGGTAACCCTTTTTCCTTTGACTCCACGAACCTTCTATACTTCTCATTGCTCGACTCAAAGCCAAGAATCTAGGAGGTAGTTGACACGATCTCGCTTGATTTTCCTACTCTCATGCCATCATGCTTGACCCAGGTTTGAACGAAATATGGCGACCAAATAGCAACCAAATCTTCCTTAATCCTCGGTGCGTCGTTAACTGCTTGACCCAGTCTTAGCGTCATCTGCCTGTTACCCCCAATTATTGAAATGAGGATATCACAAGAGTCATAAAACAATTGATACGTTATTGTTTATAACTATTCATTACTTAGGACATTCTGCTGAAAATACGAAATCCATCAATAACAAGATAACTTTTGCAAAAAATAGCCCAAGAGTCATATGAAAAAGATAAGCACTTAATGATAATAACTAGTATTTTGGCCCGGACGATGCGCATGATGAGTTACGATTATCAAATGTATTATTATTCATAAATCTCATACTTGATTTTATTAGCTTTTCGTAATATTCTGTCAAGTGAAAAATTGGAAAATGAACGTTATGGCATGATAAATGGTTTTAAGTAAACTTATAAGGAATTAGGGATAAGAAAACAATTTCAATGGAATTAGGGTAAGAGAATGTTACTAATTACTTAATAAAAGTGTTGGATATAATTGTAAGACTTTATTATGTTTAACTTTGAAACATTAAGCACTGATATTGTAGTAGATTAGTGGTTGAACTCTCATATTTCATTTCAAATGTCATGCGTTCAAATCCTAGTATCTACATATTATTAATATTTTTAAATGCGTGCGATTATAAACATGTGTGTTATAAGTTTGAGAAGAGTGACACGCGTCAACGTTTCTTTGATAGCCTTTTAATATATTTGTATAGATTTATATTCGGTAATTAATATATATTTGTTGCATGCTAATGATCACATCATTAGTGATATAAAAAAAATTGTCCAACTGGTCTATTCTTGGAAGAGGATAACAATGTTTTGGACAAGCTCTATTCAGGTCCGTGAAACCTACACACATTCTCCATTGTCCATTAGCCTTTTTCACCATGACCACATTGCCTAACCACTCTGCATAATCACAGGGTTCAATAAAGTCAGCCGCCAACAATTTATCTACTTCATCTTTGATGGCTTTGTTTTTCCAATTGAAAAGCTCCGCTTCTTTTGCTTGATAGGACGGACTACAGTGTCGACGTTCAGATGATGTACCATCACGGTCAGGTCTATTCCCGACATCTCACCCGTCGCGAACGCAAAGATATCAGTGTTTTCTCGAAGGAGAGTCACCAGTTTGACTCTGACCTCTGAGTCCATGCCTGTCCCGATAGCGATCGTCCTTGTCGGATCTTCAACTAACATCTCTTGGTTTGTTTCCCCATCAGATTTGGGTCTTGGTGTATCATCAGGCCTAAACTCCAACCCCTCAATAGATATCTCCAACATTTCTTCATCCATCCTTAGATTATTTCATAGCACACACAGCACTGTAGTTAAAATTTATATTACAATCTTAATTATTGACTAAAATTTGAAAAAAAAAACACTAAATCATTAAATTTCAGTCATTTTCTTCCATCACAACAAAATGGAGCCATTAAAAATTGGGGATCTGAGTGTCGTCAGCCTTCAAAAACTGCAGGAAATTGAAGGCATGGAGGAAGACTTGTTACTGCATGAAATAGGGCTGCATTATGACACTGATAATGACATTTACTCAGACACAAAAGAGGGGGCAATAGATACACAAAAGCATTCACAGGAACACCAACAACAAGGCCACCAACCGCACAGAACAGTTCATCAAGTCCAACAGGATGTAGAAGTTCACCAACAACAGCCAAAGCATGAACAACAGAGCAATGTAAGTGCAGCTAAGATAAAACCCAAGTTAAGCTTAGAAAATAGAAGATTGTTAATTGATGAGCTTCTAATTGTGGAAACAAATGGTAAACTTCCATTGGGCATCAAAAGAAAATTAAGCAAGAAGTATAACATTCATAGGATGACACTTGACAGATTATGGAAAGATGCTAAGGCACATAGAAACAAAAAAAAATAGGAAAGTGCGGTAGAAAACTCAAAGTCTATGTCGAGTCTTGGCTTTAGTCAGTTCCATTAACTAGTGTTAGGGCCTTTGTTGGCCACCTCAAAGTCTCCCCCCCACCTCTCCACTGTTTATAGTCTGTTGAAACAAGGGAAGCTTAGAAGTCACAAAGTAGCACTCACCCAAAACTTACAGAGGACCATAAGCTAGCTAGAATGAAGTGGATTTTGCAACATATACAACCAGCAACCAGCACAGAACCACCAACATTTGTACGCATGCAAAATGTAATCCACATAGATGAAAAGTGGATTTGTTTAAACCCATATACTTGGAGGTTCTATTTACTTCCATCTGATGATGATCCATGTAAGTGCTGCTAGAGCAAAAGATACCCCATAAAAGTAATGTTTATGTGTGCTACTACTAGACCAATTAAGGACAGTAAAGGGAGCATGATTCATCATGATGGGAAGTCTGGTATCTTCTTTTATGTTGAACAAGTGAGGGCCAAGCATTCAAGCAAAAATAGAAAGGCATGAACCATTGAGGCAAAGGTCATTCATCAAGGCAACCAACCAATCATGAGGGATATGATAATAAACAATATCATTCCCTGCATTATGAGGCAGTGGCTTGAGGGTGTGTCCAAAGAAATTTTCATACAACAAGATAATGCACACCCATATATACATGCAAATGACAAAGCACTTCAAGAAGTAGCAAACAAGAATTAGTTTAACATTAAACTCATAAATCAACTAGCTTACTCTCCTGACACTAGTGGAAAAATAAGGAAGGGTTGCGCTAAAAAAGGCCCTTAGGGCTGCGCTTTTTGACAGCAGCCCTTTCAATAACAGCCCTTCACTTTTTAAGTAGGGCCGCGCTTTTCAAATGCAACCCTTCCTACCCAAAAAAAAACTTGACATTTTTTACTCATATATTAATCTCACATTTTCTGAATTTTAACATTTGCATTAAACCTTAAAGTAAAGCGTCCAAATCCAAAAGGGGAATAGGAAATAAGGTCAGGAAAACTAAAACTAAAACAGGAAATCAAAAAATGTTATCACATAATTGCACAAACAGGATTAACTGGTTTTACGATACGACGAGCAGGATAGAGAATTCTACAATGCAACTAAACCCAAAAAAAAAAGAACGAAACGAAAATGACAAAAAAAAGAACGAAAATGAAAAAAAAAGGAAAAAAACTAAAATACAGAAGAGAAAAAATTATAGATCTGAAAATACAAGAACATTAATCAAAACAAAGATTAAGAAATTATAGATCTGAAAAAACTCTAATTATCACTTGTTTGTTGCACCATGTACGAACTGGTCTTTAAAGCCCCTGAAAATGGCAACGCTTTAGTCTAAATTTCTCTCTCTTTGAAACGACGACGGTTGTTGAAGGCGAGAAAAGTCATGAGAGGTGGCGTTTTCGGGTAGTTCTTCTGGTTGAAGATCCATTTTCGGGTTTTGTGTTTTCTGGGTTGTTTTGAGATTTTGCAGATCTCTGGCGTTTTTGGAGAAGAAAGAAAGGTTGATTTGTGATTAATTTTTTGTGGGTTGTTTTGGGAGTTTTTTCTAGGTTGGTTTGTTTTTTCTGGGAGTTTTTGAGAGAGAAGAGAGGATGAGAGAGAACGAGGAAAAGGAAGGGAGGAGGGACGTGAGAGAGGAGAGAGAAGGAGGAAAAGGGAGGAGGGACGTGAGAGAGGAGAGAGAAGGAGGGATAATATTTGAAGCCCGCTTAATATTTGAAGCCCGCGAATTTATTATTTCAAATTTTTTTAAGAAGGGCTGCGCTTGTTTAAAAAACGCAGCCCTTCTAACTGTAAGAAGGGCTGCGTTTTTTAGACAAGCGAAACCCTTTATTCAAAGGGCTGCGCTTTTCTTTAAAAACGCAGCCCTACTGTAAAGAAGGGCTGCGTTTTATTTAAAACTGCAGCCCTACATAAAAGAAGGGCCGCGTTTTGAATAAATCGCAGCCCTTCCTTTTTTTTCCCCTAGTGTGACTTGAATGTCCTAGATTTGGGCTTTGTCGGAGCAATCTAAGCATTACAATATCAGTCTTCTCCTAGGACTATTGATGATTTGATAACCAAAGTTCATGACTCCCATGATTTTGTTGACCCAGAGGTGCTCAAGTACACTTGGTTACAACTTCCATATGTCATGGTGAAAATACTCAAATGCAATGGAGGAAACCATTACAAGAACCCACACCGTACCATGGAAAGAGACAGCTAGAAAGACAGGGACTACTACTAGAAAATGTGACGGCGGATCAAGCAATTATTAGTGATCCTATTGATGAGCCTCGAGGCAGTTGCATATTCGAGTGAAAGGTTCATCAATGTTGATGAGCCTATTGAGTACTTGGACAACATGGCACATTAGTGTGAGATGGAGGAGAAGGTAACTTTTTGCATAACTTTTTGGCGGCGTTATGTACATATGAAGGCATAATGAATATATATATTATGCAGGTATGTAAGTAGGTGTAAAGCGAAACACTTTTGGATGCACATGAAGCAGAGTTGCAGCAACACTTCTACTCAAACTAGAAATTGAAGTTGTTTTGTTCATAACTCATGTAAGGAACATACTTTTGGTAAATTTAAATCAAATTAGGCATACTTTTAGGTAATTTTAGGTAATTTTCAATCAAATTAGGCATCAAATTACGAATATTGATGCGGTTTAAAACCGCAGCAATATAATTTATACCTATTGCTGCCCCCTTAATTGCTGCGCGCCCTAAACCGCAGCAATAGGCTACTTTTTGACCGCAACAAATAGCATTTATTCTACTAGTGCACATTAGGCATACTTTTGGGTAATTTTAAGTCACATTAGGCATACTTTTGGGTAAATTTAAGTCACGTCAGCCATACTTTTGGGTACAATAATGGTTTGTACAAGCAGTGTTGCAAAATGACTTATTAATTTGATATGGTTTAATTAAATGTTCAGTGTTAAATTTGATTAATAGTCAGATCACTTGGAAAACATAATGCAACGTACTCAAGGTTGGTGGCATGTGAGACTGAAATCCATCAAGGTTTTTTACTAGCTCATTGGGGAAATAATGTTGATTTAAATCCTCAACTTATTGACATACACCAATAAAGAGCAAATCATACATTATTTCCTCTAGCTGCAATAAGAGTCCCATCATCATTTGGATTAATTATGGAGCACAAAAAAAGGACTCTTTATACTTGTAACAACAAACACAACAGTGGGACATCAAAATAACCATATTCATGTAGCTGTCAATATACATGTATAACATCACTATCCATCACCTCATCATAGTTCATCATCCTAAACTCATAAATCATATACTAAGCAACCAACATTTCATGATCAACAAACCAATATCCAATTGAATGCACGGACTGAAATCCAAAATTAAGGGACTCTTTTTATGATAAATAACCAACATATCATCAAACCAAAATCCAATTCAATGTAGAGACTCAAATTAAGGGACTCATTTTATGATAAATATATTAGAATCACAAATAAGCAAAAAAAAGAGATGAAGTTCATGTATCACAAAACCTCAGGAACTCTCTTCGAGTTCCTCTAAGTTGATCGTCGCAAATTCACCTCCACTAACCTTTCCCTTCCCCTTGTCTTTCACAGTCGTGTTATCTTCCCCATTCTCACCAACATCCTCAGCCACAACCTCATCATCTTCATCCACATCTTCGTCTTCTTCATCCTCACTCGAGTGTTGAATGAGTTTGACCTCTATGGTCTAGATCTATGCAAATTACGAGTTTAATTATGAAATTATAAGATTTGGATTACAAAAAATTGATTTTTTTAAAGTAAGATTGATCTAATACATAATTTATTATGTATTTTATTTTAGTTTTTATTCTCTCTCTTTCTAAAAAAAATTATGTTAGATTCAGATTGAAATTAAATTTGGGTTAGTGATGTACTATTACAGGACATTCTAATAGTCAAGTATAAATAGCTAAAAGTAGTATCAAGTAATAATAGCTATCGTGGGGCGTTCTAAGAAAAGGATCTTCGATCAGCTGAAGGAAAGGATTCGGAAAAAATTGAAGAGATGGAAGGAGAAACTTTTCTCTTTTGCAGGTAGGGAGGTCCTCATTAAGGCAGTTGCCCAATCGAGCCCTAGTTACATTATGAGTACTTTTCAACTTCATTGCTCACTTATTTCCGATATTCATTCTATGATAGCTAGATTTTGGTGGGGATCTAAGGAGGGCGAAAGAAAAGTTCATTGGATTGCTTGGGATAAGTTGTGCAATGCTAAAGCTGATGGTGGTATGGCTTACAAAGCTTGGAGAGCTTTAACACAGCACTGTTGCCAAAATAGATTTGGGGGCTTTTTAAGAATCTTCACTCGTTAGCTGCTCAAGTACTAAAGGAAAAATATTTCCCAAAATGTTTGGTTTTGGAGGCAAAGGTTAGTAACGATCCAAGCTTTACTTGAAGGAGCTCGTGCAATTCCATTTGGGTGATAAGGGAGGGTAGTAGATGGAGGATTGGGAATGGTGAGTCTGTTAGTATATGGAAGGATAGTTGGCTAGGTTATTCTCCTCCTTTTAGAGTCATATCTCCTAAAAATGATTTTGATGAAGACTTGAATGTGAGTGCTTTAATTAATCATGAAGAAGGCTCATGGAGGATGGATATAATGAGATATTTTTCTTGACTTCGAGGTTAACTGAATCTTGAGCATTCCTATTTGTGAGAGCGGGATAGATCGAGGATGAGCTAGTTTGGCACTTCAGCAAGGACGGTGAGTACTCAACTAAATCTGGCTACCATTTTGTTCGTTGGTTTGTTGGACCAAGATTTGATGCTTCAGCTTTGCACGTAGATTATTCTTGTTGGAAGTCTATTTGGTCTCTTGATATTCCTCCAAAAATTAAGGTGTTCATGTGGCAGGCATGCAACAATGCTATTCCTACAGGTATGGTGCTTCATAGTAGGATTTCTTCTATTAATGATGCTTGTATGGCCTGTGGCTTTAGGGAGGATACATTACATGCTTTGTTGGGTTATCCGAGGGTTGTTAGTGTGTGGGAGAGCTTGGATTTTGGTTTGTCTGATCAATTATGTCCCTCATGTTTTGTGTCTTTTATTGACTGGTGGGTGATGAGGGAGGAGTTATGTAGGGTGGCTTTTATTTTCTGGGAAATTTCGAATGGAAGGAATGAGGCGTTGTTTGGGCGTGATCAGGGTCAACACCATGATGTAGTTGTTGCTGCTCTACACTACTAGCAAGACTTTTTTGAAGCTCATGTTATTGATGCTGCGTCTTCTAAGGCTAAGAAAGGTGTATGGAGATCCCAGCCCTATATACAATGGTATGTTG
>NC_079207.1:30001006-30018506 GCF_026745355.1 Beta vulgaris subsp. vulgaris | reverse complement strand
AGACTGTCATATTCCTTTGTTTCATATGAATAAACTCGGATTCCATTTGGAGTTGCAAAGACTAAGGATAAAACTGTTTGTGCATGACCTCCTTTAAATGTTCCCATTCGACCCAGGTTGTGGTTGCAATTTCTTGGCAGTTTTCCACCAAAGATCAACTTGTCTTTTCAAATAAAAGACTGCAAATTTGACTTTCCACTTGTCAGGACACTGGGTAGCATCGTATAGTTTTTCTATGTCGTTGAGCCATTCTTCAAACTCGGTGGGGTATAGCTTTCCATCATAGGTTGGGGGGCTTATGAGCCGAGAATATCTTGAACATGTTTGAGCACTCTTCTTGTTCAGTTTTAGGCCTTTGTCAATTTCTTTATAAAAGTTCCATCATCATGAGCCTCATCAAATCCTTCCTATTATAACTAGCATCGCCTGTGACTTTGCAATGCGTCAATCCTTGATGCCCTTATTTCTTTGAACGTGTTTTTAGCCTCGTGGTTAGCGTTCCCTCCATTAGTACAATCACTTTCACTTGAGGCCATTGTCTAATAAATTAAATATTTCAGGTTTATAACATTCTCATTTGCAAGCATGACATACTCTATCAATAGCATTAAAGTATTGTAAAATTTTCTCATTCTCCATCCCATCCCTTATGCTCATATCCATTACTAATTTATTTATTAGTTTACAACATATATATATATATATATATATATATATATAATATATATATATATATATATATATATATATATATAAACTATTATTTCATTTTAGTTGCTACCATTTCCTTAGCATATTAATTTTAGGTAAATTATTTACCCGAAACTATTTTTGTTCTTATTTGAAATATGTAAAACCTTTAAGGTTTTACTTAAAGTTTCGAAACTATTGGTTATGATAGCATTTTGTAACTCCCCAACTTCTAAGAATCATTAATTCATTAATTAACTATTGTTTAGAAGTACAAGACCTAACTTAGTCGGTGCGTACCACCATAATTTCCATTTGGAAAATACAAAATATACTTCATTTGGATTGTTAAAGGAAACATAATAGAACAAGGATCACAAAGATGAACACGATGAATGAGAATCTTCTAGGCGTGTAATCACTTTTCCAAAAGAAGTATTATCGAACCTATACTTGAGTTTGGGTTGCAACTTGCACGAAATCCTCTCTCTAGATACAAAGAAGAATGACAACAAAGTTCTTCCTCACAAAGAATGATGTCGATTAAGAATAAAGTATGATGTAGATTTGTGATGATGAATTTGTTTTGTGCTTGACTTTGAGAGAGTAATTCTAAGCATACAATATTATGAGAGAAGTCTCATATATATAGAGGAGTCATATAATGCACAAGGTTATCAACAAAGTAACAATAACCACTTAAGGCAAACAAACATCACTTCACGAAAACTCGAAACTGTTAAATTGGAGCTTATGTTCCCCTGTGGAGCGCACGCTCCATGAGGCTAAGCTTCGATTATTTCATATTTCCTTGCTTCCTATCAATTTTGTGTGTACACTCTAATATCGAAGTGATGATCTACGTACGTTGAAAACCTCTATATCTTACGTGGTTTAAATCACGACACTTTTACCAAGTGAGTTAGACAAACGTAACATGCATCAAATCATACAAATTCTCTAATTAAGCTTCGAAATCTTCAACATTTGTTCGAAGCTAATAAAGTATCCATGACGCATAGGAGGCACCATTTCCTTATCAAATGTCTCATCCAAAATTGTTAGTTGACTCTCCAGATCAGTCTTTTTCAATACTAGTTACATCCAAAGCAGCAAAGTGTTGCGAATCACTACTTCAAATGGGGTTTGGGCACATGTCCTTTTTTTGCTTGCCTTTAACTAACTAGAACCCTTCTTTGTCAAGTTGTTGTTTAACTAACCAGACCTTCTTGTGCTTCTTCTTCGTCTTAATGCATTGCTTTTCTTTATCAAACCATGCCTTTACATACATTAGTTCAGCTCTTAAGGCAGTTGCTATGTCCAATTTAATGGGTTTACCCATAATTCCAGCTATCTTGAATAGTTGTTTTTTGCCAAAGTATTTCAAATCCATGTTTGGAAGTTCCATCCGAGTAGGAAATAGTTTGATATCACTTTTAAGTTCTAATACATTCACATCAAATGACAGCCCAACGGGTCCTTGTTATCTATTTTAAAATAAAATAATAATAATAATATTAGATGATGATGATGATGATGATGATGATGATGATGATGATGATGATGATGATGATGATGATGATGATGATGATGATGATGATGATGATGATGATGATGATGATGATGATGATGATGATGATGATGATGATGAATAATAATAATAATAATAATAATAATAATAATAATAATAATAATAATAATAATAATAATAATAATAATAATAATAATAATAATAATAATAGTGATCATAGCTAAGATTATATTCATAGCTACATTGTTCTGGAAAGTTTGTATCTATGTATTGAAATATTTATTTCCTTTACTTTTCTCCGTCTCAAATCAATTCTCACAATTTTTTTGGAGTATCTCATTTTATTTAATATATATTCTCTTGTAAGTTTATTTATTACCAATATTCTTTTTTGGTAAATAAATAAAGTTATGAAACTACCATGAGAAGATCAAGTAGTTTCTTATGAAAATAGGAACACAACATAATCTTAAGCTTAGCGACAAATATAGTAAAGATAACCTTTTATACCAAACGTTGTTGTGACCTCATATCAAATGGAAAACAAAAGATCATAATGCTATTATTATGTCCAACCATTGTAATAGTTTGGCCTTTCATGTACGTTCTAGGGATATCTATAAATATATATAGCAGAACTAGATTTTCCTTAGTGCTTACCCTTTTTATGCCAAAAATTACAATCAAGTAATCATCTCCCCATTTCCCCTACTACACACCCATAATAGTTGAGGGGAAACAAAGACGTGGTTTTTGTTTCCTCTTATCTTTGATGGGTGCTGCTGAATCCGTTCCTGAAAAATCTATACATGAATTTGTTGTTAAGGTATTTCAAATTTCTTTGACTAATATGTGGTGATGACAAGTTCCTGAGATTATAACCTATTTCTTTAAAATGGTATTTTTATTTGAATAGGATTGTAGGGGAAAGGATGTTGATTTGAGTCTTTATAAAGGGAAGGTTCTCCTCGTTGTCAATGTAGCTTCAAAATGGTAACGATTAATTGTTTATATTTGTCTTGATTAAATAATCTCTCTTTGCACGTATTACATGCACATAATCATGCATATATCTATTTATATATTTATGTTGGATTATTAATTTTTTCTCAAATCTAATGCAAATGATAGTGGTTTCACAAATCAACAATATCCCCAATTAACAGAACTTTACAGGAAGTACAAAGATAAAGGTGTGTCTTTTTATTTCTTTAATTTCATTATGATATTTGAGTATGTATATATTTGAAATATGTTTTAACGACTCTTTGATATATTTGTGATGTAAATCATTATAATTTGTGCTATAATTCAGTCTTCAAGAATTGTTAATACACATTGATGCAAACTTTGAGTGTTATCCTTATTCTTGATTAATTTTTTGTATTTTATGACTAGTAGTTTAATATGAATTTTACGTAACATATGATGAGCAAATTTAGCTAAAAACCTAAACACTAAACGACGAAAAGAACACTACAATTCGTCTTCGAAAATTGTTGGTATGTACGTTTGATGCAAACTTTGAGTTTTGTTCTTTTTCTTGTTTTTTTTTTTTTGTTGATATCAATCCTACTTTTTTTACGTTTAGTAATTATTCATTCAAATATATTGTAGATTTTTGTTTTGAGAATAGTGATATTAGACTATTAGGAACGTTTTTCTTATTGAAAATAAGGAAAGCATCCATTCTTCCAGGGCTAGAAGTTTTGGCATTTCCTTGCAATCAATTTCTTAAGCAATCTCCTGGATCAAGTGAACAACAAAAAAAGTTTGCTTGTGAAAAATTCAAGGCAGAGTACCCCATTTTTCATAAGGTATTGCTGAATTCCAAAGATATATGATATGTAGTACCCCTCTGCATTTTTTTAGTTTTTATGTTTCGACCATGCGCGTTTGCTAATACACTTCTTTGACCTTAATTATCTTTCATTACATATTAACAAAAATTATAATGATTAGATATTAATAAAGCATTCATTGAAACGAATCAAACATGATCTCACATATAATGTTTTTTGTTATATATTAAAAGAATTTTGAAG
Source organism: Beta vulgaris subsp. vulgaris (assembly GCF_026745355.1). Classification (NCBI taxonomy): domain Eukaryota; kingdom Viridiplantae; phylum Streptophyta; class Magnoliopsida; order Caryophyllales; family Amaranthaceae; genus Beta; species Beta vulgaris. The sequence goes on along the minus strand of NC_079207.1, from coordinate 30,014,240 downwards.
ATTCTTTCTAATTATAAATAGTGTTAAGATTCCAAGTGGACAAATTAAAAAAATAATATGACTTGTGTAGACCCGGTTCACGTCAACATTAGTGTGCACCCAGCCAAAAGCACGTATCATTACTGAACAATTCATTACATCATGCGAAAACCCACTATATTATGCAGAAGCCCACTATATCATTCACACACGCACTATATCATTCAAACACATACTATATCATACAGAAACTTACTATATCATACAGAAACTCACTATATCATTCAAACACACACTATATCATGCAGAAACTCACTATATTATTCAGACACTAAATCATTCTATCCGTTAGAACACATGTCATGATATATACTACGCAACTTAGATCTTCCTTTATGTTAAAATATTTTAATTAATTCTTCCATGCATATAATTTCACTTTATGTTTTCCGTTAATACAACCTATTATATTGTATATAAGTTCACTATATCTCTATAGAACTCACTATATGAAGTTAATATCAATTACTGACCCGGTGCACACTAAATTAGTGTGCACCGGGTCCATTTAAGTTATTTACCTGCAAAATTACAATTGGAGTATCAATTATCAGATTGTATGCATGAACACCCATAAATCCATAAACAATGAGATTATTAATTGGTTTAGTCTTGTATTATATCAATAATTGCGGAAAGAATGACATCAAAGAATTTTGACCACTAATGAATATGGAAATTACATTATTCTAATTCCTAAAACACATGGATAATGATTAGGGGCCAATAGCGATGAGGTTAACATGGACGATATATAGTTTTTATTTTATCTTGTTTGAAGGAAGAAGTATAGTTATATGAACAGTCGTAAAGTCCTAAACGTATTTCAATCTAATGCCTTATTAATTTTATGATTTTTTTTTGAGAACCTAATAATGGATATAACATTTTATCATTGATTGGAGACTTTGAAATTTGGAAGTTTTTTAGTACATAAAATGGATCTTGCAATGTTTAAGGTGTTTTTGTATTTAAACATTATCCTTTACTAAATGTGAAATCTATAAAACTGGAATAGGGTCCAGAAGTCTTGAAAGGGCCTTGTAATTATTAATTAACATAACTTATACATTAACTTAGTAACTATAATTTATTAATAAAGGAATATCCAGTATAAATTCCATGATCCTACAATTGTGAGAAAAATTCACACTTTTGAGCTAAAAATTTTGGCCACCAGGTATGTGTGAACGGACAAAATGCAGCACCTGTGTTCAGATTCCTCAAAGCGTCTACCAAAAACATCCTATTTGGTAATCGCATCAGATGGAACTTCACGAAATTCCTCATTGATGTTGATGGGAAAGTTATTAAACGATATGGAACAATGACAGCCCCTTTAGCAATGGAGGTACTTGAAGCTCCATCCTTGTAAACCCTAATTAACTGATATATATAAGTTGATTGCATGAAAGTATACATCAATACATGTATTCACGTTTAATTTGTCAAAAGATTAAAAGAAATCTTATCTTTAATTTTCTCCATATCTTTAACAATTGCAGCACTCTTGCTTTTAGCTTGCTACTACACAATTTTAACCGTTAGTAACTTCAGCTACCACCTATAGTCTTAGCAAAAAATTTACAAAAATTTATAGTACAAATTCAATAACATCTTACATAATAATATTTGTTTTTGTATTTTAGTCAACTAAAAAATTGGATCATTGTAAAATTTGTGAATAGTGTAAAATTTAAAGTGTTGCAATTTTTTAAAAAAGGTGGAAGTACATACATGCGTATCACAAACCATTATTGTAATGCATATATTTACAGTCATTTTATTGTACTTTCTTGTTTATATCCGATTACCCAATATTTGGAAAGTTTCTTGTCAAAAAATACATATATTTGAAAAGTTTATATGATTTTTCTTATGCAGGACTCCATCATAGAAGCACTAGAGAGAGCACATTATGGTGAAATTTCTTCGAAAGAGATGAATTAAGCTCTTGATAGTTTAGAACATTTGGACCAGAGGAGATATTTCCGCCACGGTATTGCCTTGATTAACAATTGATTCGTCCTATGAGAGAATTTTTCTCATCATGAAGGTACCATGTCAATTGTAACACGTTGGAGTTATTATACATTATTGGGTTCATCCATGCTTAATGTCATGTACATTTAGAAGTTTTGAAGATGAGAGTAATTTTTCACAATAAGAATTATTGTCAAACTCATTTCTGTTGTCATTGTCACTATGCAAAACTTTCACTTTTTGATCAGATTGTCTTTCTATCGTACCTATCTTGTCTTGTATCCCCTATTAAATCACCCTCACACTGAAATAGGATCATTATTTAATTAAATTTCATTTTCCTATCTAACAACCTAGCACAATCGGATAACTTAAATGTGATGAATATCATTTGTGACTAACCTGGAAAAGGTGTCTCTATTCCTCCGTTTATATATAGTTACACCATTTGGGTAGTACTTTCTCTATTCTTTTTTATCATTCTCACTTTTCTATTTGTGTATTTTATTGTACCTCTTTAAACTTAAATATCTTTCATTATATATTAGTAAAAATTATAACGATATAATATTAATAAATTGTCTCCTAAGGTGAATCAAACAAGACTGCACATGACTATGTTTTTTTTATATAAATTAAGAAAAATTGAGAAGATTCTTTGTAAGTATAAATAATGTCAAGATTCCAAATAAGAAATGTTAGGAAAGTGTGTTGTACGTAGTGTTTGATTAATGCGGAAAAAATCAATGAAATAATAAGGACAAGAAAAATAATAAAAAAGATAAACAAGAAAACACAATGATTTACGTGGTTCGGGCAAAATAGACCTACGTCCAGAGGTGAGGGAATCGAGAGCTTCTTCACCATGATGGAAGAGAATAATTACAATGAGTCCTAAAATACTAGAGGCTAAAATTGTGTCAATCAATGATCACCAGAAGGGTCATTTTATAACAATAAGGAAACCCTAATAAATTCTATAATAAACTCCTAGTATAACGCTAATGACGGCTAAAAAACATAGGGTCAAAATATCAAAGAACTCGTGAAAAACACGTGGGGCGCTGCTTGCGGGTCAGGCATGGGACGAAATTCCAGTTTCATTACTTCTTCGTAAAACAGCCATAACTTTCTCGTTTCTCAGCGGAATTGAACATATGACTTCTCGTTGGAAAGCTCTTGGAACAAGCTATCACCTCCAATTTTAATCACATAAAAAAATAATAGATTGAGAGATATGTGCATTCAGACTCATCCATATGTCATTTTCACAATATTTCAAGTCACAACTAACAAATCTCCACCTTTACTTGAAATCGATCAATCAAGATAACTCCACCTTGAACTGAAAAAAATAAGAAGTGATGCTCACCATAAACATAAAACCTCCACCTCAAACAAAATTTCATAAGCCTACTCACTCTAGGCAATCAAAAAACAGACATCTTCTATAAATTATGTATCAGTGCGTCTTCGAACAAAAAACTTCGTATATGAAACCATCACATGTCCTAGATTGAGAGTATAATGTCACCATCGCAAGCATGGTTATTCAAATTGACCAAACTCTCTTCAAAACATTTCTTCATCTCAACAATAAACTTAAGCAATTCTAGAAAAATTAAATTACATCAATAATTTCTAAATTGCAATTGTACTTAACAAAACACAAAAGTACCAAATTTGATATAAGAAATAGCATAAATAGAACAAAATCTAATGCACAACCAAGTTACTACTTTATTACAAACTAAAAATTAATAATGAATAATAGATTCCATAGTAAAATCCACGAGGTTTCTCGTTTCACCAAAAAAATCTCAAAAGCGAACCAAACATGAAGAGATCATAGAAACCGCAGCCCAGATTCATGTAACCCTAAAGTGCAACACTATCATCAAAGACATCATTGGCAATATTTGTGGATTGGCCCTCATTGAAATTTTCCCCATTTTTATTCTTTAATTTCCAATAATCGGCCTTGACATGACCATTCACGTGACAATAGTTATAGATTTTATTTTTGCCAAAATTCTTTCCACCATGAGTAACCAAAGCATTAGTTTGAGAACGATTATTAGGTTTATTAATCAACTTATTGTCGATTAAATCTCTCTTAGTTAACTCATCCTTAACATCCTGCAGACTCAAATCATCTCTACCATATAATAAAGTATCTCAAAAATGCTTATAGGAAGGCGGTAAAGAATATAACAATCTAATAGCCATATCCTCATTATCGATCTCAACATCGATATTTTGCAAATCTATAATGAGATTCCCTCACCTAACTGAGATTCAAGAGGTTTACCTTCTTCTAAACTGAGATCATGAAGTCTAGATTTGAGTAGTAGACGGTAGGTCACGTTTTTTGTCATATAAAGTGACTCCAACTTCAACCAAAAACCCACATCAATCATCTCCTTGGCAACCTCTCTCAGGACATCATTAGAGAGACATAATTGAATTGTCGAAAGAGCCTTCAAATCGATCTCCTCCCACTGATCATTCGTCATACCCGAATGTTTTTTGGATGCACCTTCAAGAGCCTTGTGACAACCGCTTTGAACCAAGGTGCGTTTCATCTTCAATTGCCATAGCCCAAAATTTACTTGCCTATCAAATTTCTCAATGTTGATATCATTGGAATAATTTAATCAAACTCGTCTATGAACACCTAAGACCTTAAAACATTGCTCTAATACCAGTTTGTTAGGAAAGGGCATTGTAGTGTTTGATTAATGCGGAACAAATCAATGAAATAATAAGGACGAGAAAAACAATGAAGAAGATAAAACAAGGTAACACAAGGATTTACGTGGTTTGAAAATAGACCTACGTCCACAGGTGGGGGAATGAATTGAGAACTTCTTCACTATGATGGAGAAGAACAGAAAGAATAATTGCAAGGAGTCCTAAAATATTAGAAGGTAAAAGTTGTGTCAAACAATGATCACCAAAAGGGTCCTTTTATAACAATAAGGAAGACCTAATAAACCTTAAAATAATCTCCTAGTATAACTCCAATGATGGCTTAAAAACCTAGGGTTAAAATATCAAAGAACTCGTGAAAAATGCGTGGGCGCTGTTGTCCGGTCAGGCCAAAACCCGTCGGTTCCGATTTCTTCAATTCTTCGTAAAACATCCATAACTTTCTCATTTATCAGCAAAATTGGGCATTTGACCTATCGTTGGAATGCTCTTGGAACAAGCTATCACCTTCAATTTGAGTCACATAAAAACAATTTATATATTGAGATATATGTGCACTCAAAGTAAGCCTTATACCATTTCACAATATTCACGTCACAACTAACAAGAAAGGTATAAAAAAATAATTTGACTTGCGTGGACCTGGTCCACATTAACATTAGTGTGCCCCAGACCAAAAGCATGTATTATTTCTGAACAATCTACTATATCATTTATAAACCCACTATATCATGCAGAAACTCATTATAACATTCAGAAACATATTATATCAGGCAGGAAATTACATCATTTCTGAATAACAATCCACTATATCATTTTGAGAGCCACTATATTATGAATAAATTCATTACAACATTCAGAAACATATATATCATGCAAAAACTCATTATATCATTCAGACACTTAGTATATCATGCAGAAACTACATCTTTCTATATCTTAATGCACGTCTCATGACATACATCTTCCTGCATGTTAAAATATTAAAAGTAAATCCTTCACTATATGTGCACATAATTTCACTACATGTTTTCCTTTAATAAAATCCACTATATATATATATTTATCCATCTGAGCGACGAAGGCAGTACAAAGTACAAAGAAGGGGAAGAGAGATTCAAACATGTGACCTATTGTTCACAACACGTCAATCTTAACCACTAGACCAAGACATCATTGGTTAATAAAATGCACTGTATTGTATATAAGTTCACCGTGTATTTATAAAAGTCTCACTATATGAAATTAATATCAATTAACAACCCGATACACACTAAAGTTAATTTGCACCAGGTTTATTTAAGTTTTTTTTAAAAAAAAAAAACAGAGGGAGTATTTACTATTTACATATCATACTTTAATTGTCTTTAATAATTTATGTTTTAAGATAAATATAGTCATATGTGATCTTATTATATTTAGCTTAATGTATATTATGGTAGAAAATTTTGACAAACAACCTTTTAAAAGTGCAATTTTGCGAGAAAAAAAAACCTTTTAAAGCAATCTTTATAAGAAAAAACCATAAACTTAATAATATTTTGCAAGATGAAACATATTTTCATTTTCTGGTGTGGTATTGGAGATGCATAAGCGTGATTCTTGTATCTTCCTTTAACCCCCTATTTTTATTAACTGCGGCACCACCCGTACGCATCTCGAAAATCACATCGGAAAATGAAAATTGGGTTCATCTTGCAATAAAAAATTGAGTTTGCAATAAAACGAAATTAGTTATAATCTTCAATCAGAAAAAGTTAGCGATATATCGTGACAATATAATACTTCTATTTGCAAAGTTCAAACAATATCATTTATTAACATTTACAGTCGTTAAAAACTATAGTAAAGCCACTAACAAGGAAATGTTAAATCATCGACCGAATTTTTCAGTGACGATATTGAACCGTAAAACATCGGTTACCTTCAATTTTTTAAAAATAATATCTATAAAAAACCACAAAGATTGATATCACTACCAAAATAAATTTAGAATGAAAAACATGTTTATTCGTACATATAACTACATAAGAGTGTTGAGCACGCATCACAGACATATACGACTAGTTTAAAATAAATCATCATAGTGTCAAACTACATTGATTGAATGAAAAATACACTTCTAAAAGTTGAGTACATACACTAGTACATGTCCAATAAAGAGAGTAAAACCTAAACATGATACTAGAAAGATAAGAAAAATTAAAGATAAAACCTAAAACCTTAGACTTGACATAATTCAAGTTTGTACATATGCGAATGGACTACTATAAGTACTAGAAAGTTGATAGAGCATCCTAGGAGTCTAGGACGGTTTTTTATTTTTAACTTCCTTCGTAACAAAAAAAATAAAAACGCAACATTTGTCATTTTGGGGTGTAATACAAAAACTGCAACAATATAATTTCTTACTATTTTAGGTAAGCTTTTTAGTATGAAATTACCAAAATACCCCCAATTATAAAGATCTAAACTTCATTAACAACTAAACATAAAAAACATTAACACTAATTATTTCACCCTAATTTAACATCATCAACCTTCCTCCACCACTGACCTCACCAACCACCACCTGTCAAGCTTCCACCAACCGCCAACCACCCACTGCCCTACCTCACCATCTGTTTCTGCTAAGAAATTTAAGGTGATCACAAATGCTGATATGTGTTGAGAGACTTGATGTGGGCCCCAAGAAGGTACGCCTGAGCTCCGTTATCCGTACATCGGAATCCTGCAAAACAAGGTTAGCCTACCCCGGGGGTGGTCCCGGGATCGTCCCTCCGACGCTCAAGTCAGTTGATGATTGAGGTAAAGAGAGAAAGGATCAATGTAGAGAGAGATGCTCTCGTTTTGTAGCTTAGAATTACGTACCTTTGTCTGATGAGACAACCCCTATTTATAGAGGATAGGAGCCCCAATAAATGAGGGTATTTTAGTCAGCTCCAGCTGGTGAAGGATTTGCTTCCCTAGATGTAGTGGTATTTTAGTAACTTTGCCATAGGTGGGCTGGTCCAAGAAATGGGCCCAAACAATTAGCCCCACGCCAAGTAATCGGAGTGAAAATCGCCATTTTAGCTCGGTTGATTGGCGGAATAAGCTGATTGCACTCTGGCGCTAGGATTAACCAAGCATGGGGGCCAATGAGTCGGGGTCCAGGGGTGAAACACCCTGGTAGGGGTTAGGGGGCAACGCCCCCAAACTTTTTCGGAGTATAGGCTAGCCGAGTGGCTTCCAATGGCCGAGCTGGCCGACTAGGTGCCACGTCTGGCGCGGATTGGACGATCAGGTGCTAGGATGGCCGAGTGGTTTCTCCAGTGGCCGAGCTGGCCGACCGGGTGCCGGGCTGGTCGACCGAGTGCTAGGCTGGCCGAGCCGGTGCTAGGATGGCCGAGATTGATGGTAGGCTGAGCCGAGCTGCTTTTGTGGCCGAGCAGGCTACTCGAGCCTTGCTGGCCGACCAGGTACCTTGGTCGAGAAGGCCGACCAGGTGCCTTGGCTGACCGACCGCGGGCCTTTGAGGTTGGCGACCGAGCTGTTGCTGAAAGATGGACAACCGGGTCGAGCTGGTGCCCTGGCCGAGCCGGTGCGCTAATGTTGGCCGACCGGGTCGAGGCCGAGCTAGTCTCTTAGCCGAACTGATGGGGTGCTTTTGCTTGGCCGACCCGGTTCACTCGAGGCTTGGCTTCATGGTGCCCTTAAGACTTGGCCGACTAGGTAGATTGGACATGAGCTCTATGCTGGGCGTGACTCGTCAAAGGAGAAGGGATCTCCTAGTGGCCGAGCGGGTCTTCTGTCCGAGTGGGTGCCATGAAGTACTTAGCTTGAATTTGACTAAGTATGAGAGCGGTGCTCCTCAAAGTGCTGAGGGAGGTGATGGACGCTCCTCGAGATGCTGAGGGAGGTCCTTAGCCCTCTTTGGCTAGAAAAGTGACTCGGTTAAGGAGGGGAAGCCCTCCTTGGGCCGATTAAGTTGGACGCCGCTCGGATGAGGGGCTAAGGAGCCCCAAGCTTGTCCGAGCAGGTGCTTTCTCTCGCTAAGCCTCTTTGGCTAGGAAAGTAACTCAACCAAGGGGAAGGCCTCCTTGGGCCGAGTTGGGTGGACGCGGCTCGGATGAGGGGTAATGAGCCCCAAGCCTATCCGAGTCGGTGCCGTCTCTTGCTAAGTCATCCAAGACTTAGGAAAGTGACTCAACCAAGGAGGGGAAGGCTTCCTTGGGCTGAGTTGGGTGGACGCGGCTCGGATGAGGGGCCAATGAGCCCCAAGCTTGTCCGAGCCGGTGCCGTCTCTCGCCAAGTCAAACTGGGACTTGGGAGAGTGATCCAACCAAGGAAGGAGGCTTCCTTGGGTCGAGTTAGGTGGACGCGGCTCGGATGAGGGGCCAATGAGCCCCATGCTTGTCCGAGCCGGTGTCGTCTCTTGCTAAGTCAAACTGGGACTTGGGAGAATGACCCAACCAAGGAAGGAGGCTTCCTTGGGCCGAGTTAGGTGGACGCGGCTCGGATGGGGCCAATGAGCCCCATGCTTGTCCGAGCCGGTGCCGTCTCTCGCCAAGTCAAACTGGGACTTGGGAGAGTGACCCAACCAAGGAAGGAGGCTTCCTTGGGCCGAGTTAGGTGAACGCGGCTCGGATGAGGGGCCAATGAGCCCCATGCTTATCCGAGACGGTGCCGATGAAATATTTAGCTTTGAATTTGGCTAAGTACGAGGCCGACTCGTCAAAGGAGAGGGGGTCTCCTAGTGGCCGAGCGACTCAATTTGTTTGCACTTAGCTATTTTCGCTAAGTGGTAGGGTACTCCTGACATAGCCGAGGAGGTACCGCGAGATATACGCTCGACTCGGGGGGCTAATATGAGCCCCATGTTTTGCCGAGGAGGTATTGCGACGCTACTCAGATCTCGAGTAGGTTCAATTGTTGATACTTAGCTATTTCTCGGCTAAGTTGGTTAGGATGCTCCTCTTATGACTGAGGAGGTGCCAATTAACGACCTTCCCGACCCGGGAGGGCTTTGTTAGCTCCATGCTTCCCGAGGAGGTCTTCCGACGCTATTCAGATCTCGAGTAGGTTCAATTGTTGATACTTAGTCGTTTTTTCGACTAGGTTAGTGGGACGCTCCTTTTTTTGGCTGAGGAGGTGCCCATGATGGAGATTCTCGACTCGGGGAAGCTAGGGAAATCCATGCTTCCCGAGGAGGTCTTCTGACGCTACTCAGATCTCGAGTAGGTTCAATTGTTGATACTTAGCCGTTTTTCGACTAAGTTAGTGGGACGCTCCTTTTCTGATTGAGGAGGTGCCCATGATGGAGATTCTCGACTTGAGGAAGCTAGGGAGATCCATGCTTCCCGAGGAGGTCTTCTGACGCTACTCGGATCTCGAGTAGGTTCAATTGTTGATACTTAGCCGTTTTTCGACTAAGTTAGTGGGACGCTCCTTTTCTGACTGAGGAGGTGCCCATGATGGAGATTCTCGACTCGAGGAAGCTAGGGAGATCCATGCTTCCCGAGGAGGTCTTGTGACGCTACTCAGATCTCGAGTAGGTTCAATTGTTGATACTTAGCCGTTTTTCGACTAAGTTAGTCGGGGGAGGCTTCTCCATATTTGAGTGCCGTTGGAGAAGTTTTTATTCAGGAGATGACGAACATCATCGCACCTCCATCAAGTGTATTCATTTGACCAGCTGAGGCGTTCAAGCAATTAGCCCCACGCTGGATGATCGGATAGGGTAGCATTATTCCTTCCCAAGGCGATCGTCCAGCGGAAACCGAGAGAGATCTATGTTCATGGGGTACCCTGCTAGGCCCGAGAGGGGGGTGAAACACCCTGGTGGGGGTTAGGAAGCGACGCCCTCGAATTTTTGCAAAGTATAGTCTGCCCGAGCAGCTCCCTTGGACGAGATTGTGCCTCGCTTCAAGTTATGTGCAAGACTGAGTGGCCGATCGGGTCCCTGTCCGAGCAGGTATCAGTGAATTACTTAGCCTAAATTTGGCTTAAGTATAAGGGCGGCTCGACGAAGGAGAGAGGGTCTCCTATCTGCTGAGCGCCTCGACAAAGGAGAGAGTCCTCTATCAGCCACATGTCCTCCGAGTGGGCGCCAATTAAGTACTTAGCTTGAATTTGGCTAAGTATGAGTGACTCGGCAAAGGAGAAGGGGTCTCCTAGTGACCGAGCGGGTCCGGATATGAAGGATATGGGTCGATTTGAGCCTCACCACTTTGATATCATGAATGTTCCGGTATGCTATACTTAGCCATTTTCGGCTATGTTAGTGAGATTTCCCCCTCCTAACAGGGGAGGTGTCATGGCAAAATTCTCGCCTTTTGAGTCTCCTTTTGCTCGCCTTTATTGACTTGATAGTCTTAGTTTTGCTGGACTGATGCAAGGCTTTTGATAGTGTGCCTTTGAAGCTGAGATAAAATTCTCATAATTTGAGTAGGCATCTGAGGCCGAGTAGATGCCTCGGCTGAGCAAGCACCCAAGGATGAGTGGGTACTTTAAATGAGTAGACATCGTTGATGAGTCGATGCTTTTGATGAATAGGCCCCTCTAGCTGACCTATACCATAAACTTCAGGGTCCACTTTTTATTTTTGAGGGGTTTTGCGGTTCTGAGTCATCACACCCCTTGTTCAGATCAGTCTTCATGAGTTGTGTTCTTCAATACAACCTCTTCCGAGTGATAACATGTTTTTCCCTTTGAGGGTTGACACGGTCTTTCCCTCTGTTTAGGCCCTAGCCGGTTAGGATGACCATCTCAGAAAGGACGAATGATCTCCTCACGACGAGTGGAGACCATACCCATCCGACTTTGCTCGAGAGTTTGTTGAAGATGAGATGCAATCAAGGTGACGTTTTTTGAAGTCATGGGCATTGGGTCAGCTACTCATATCTTGACCTGATGCTGCGGGATGACCGACTCCGTAGTGGATTCTCCATTGGGTTGGAATCCTCATCATTCAAATAGAGGGATAGCACCATAGGTGCATATGGGATGATTGAGCTCTCCAGGAATGGTTGGCTTGGGAGCATGTCTTCATGGTTGGGGCCATTGCTGAGCAGCAATGAGGTGATTTTGCTGAGTAGCAACAAGGTGAATCTTGCTGAGTGGTGGCGAAGTAACATCTTATACTTTCCCCACAGACGGCGCCAAACTGTTTCTGCTAAGAAATTGAGGGTGATCACAAATGCTCATATGTGTTGAGAGACTTGATGTGGGCCCCAAGAAGGTACGCCTGAGCTCCGTTATCCGTACATCGGAATCCTGCAAAACAAGGTTAGCCTACCCCGGGGGTGGTTCCGGGATCGCCCCTCCGACGCTCAAGTCAGTTGATGATTGAGGTAGAGAGAGAAAGGGATCAATATCGAGAGAGATGCTCTCGTTTTTGTAGCTTAGAATTGCATACCTTTGTCTGATGAGACAACCCCTATTTATAGAGGATAGGAGCCCCAATAAATGAGGGTATTTAAGTCTGCTCCAGCTGGTGAAGGATTTGCGTTCCTAGATGTAGGGGTATTTTAGTAACTTTGCCATAGGTGGGCTGGTCCAAGAAATGGGCCCGAACACCATCCACTGCCTACCTTACCACCAACCGTCGATCTCACCGCCAACCGCTAAATTGACCGCCACAAGCACCAAATCGATCTCCACAAGCACCTACTTCCACCACCACAATCATAACTCCAAATCGAACACGATTTTCTAGGTTTGTTTTCGTTCGAAATTTAAAGGTTTGATTTCGATCGATTTATGGGTTTAATTTCGTTCGAATTTGCGGTGGTTTGTTGTTCGAATTTTCTAGGTTTGAATTTTCTGGAGTTTTTTTTGAATTTATGGGTTTGATTTCGATCGATTTCATTCGATTTTCTGGGTTTTATTTCGCTCGAAATTTTTGGGTTTTATTTCGATCGATTTTTGGGTTTGATTTCGTTCCAATTTACGGTAGTTTGTTGCTCGCATTTTCTGGGTTTGTTGTTCTCTGGGTTTATTGTTCGAAATTTCTGGGCGGTCGTGGCACTCGAGGGTGGTGAGGAAAGGTTCCCTTGTGGTGATGAAGGTGGTGTTGCGGTAGTGATGAAAGGATCCCTCAATTTGGGTAGAAATAAGGTGGTGGTGATGAAGGTGGTGTTGCGGTGGTTGTGGTGGCATTTATGACTGGTGAAGGTGGTCTAGTGGTGGTCGTGGTTGTTGGTATGGTGGTCAGTTTTGACCCACTTTCTCTCTCCTCACAAGCCTAATCAAAATCCTAATACTCTAACCAAATCCCTAATACTCCATTAAGAAAAACTCCATAGAAGTCTGTGTTGAGAGGAAATGTTGCAATCTTTTTGTAATGGAGGAAGTATATATTAGTGGTAATTTATTTCTCTTTCTCACATGAAGCGGTTACATAATAGAGTATAAGGCTACAACATCACTAATTACAACCAAGCTCAGGAATATATCAACCAACAGCAAAATTATAGAGGTATTGACCCAACCCCAATTACAACCAAGCCATGAAATC